>NC_089597.1:45285400-45485400 GCF_019320115.1 Miscanthus floridulus
CATTGTTGGAGCTTTTGAACTGGTTCTTCACTTCTTCTTCTTGGACCCTAACATATCCTAACACCTTTGTTTCTCCTCTTGTCATGGAGACTTCAGATCATTCTCCTTGTGCCATTACCATTTCCACTACAATTCCTAAGCAACACATTTTCAGGTTTGAGAATTTTTGGTTGCAGCATAGAGTTTTTTTCAGCATTGATCAGCAAAGTTAGGAGAGATCTACTTATCATTCAGACCCAGCAAAAATCATTAGTGCTAAATTCAAAAGGCTCAGAATGGCTTTAAAAACCTGGAAAGCAAATCTGTCTAATCTAAAAGTGGTGATTTCTAATGTCAAGCTTGTTCTCTTTTTTGTCACCCTGTTGGAGGAGTTTAGAGATATTTCCATTGCTGAATGGAACTTCAAAAAGATCCTGGAGCAAAAACTTCAAAGTTTGTTGGCACAGCAGAATGCTTATTGGAGACAAAGAGGTAAAATAAATTGGGTCAAGTTAGGTGATGCTAGTACCAAGTTTTTCCATGCTAATGCCACTATAAAATTTACAAGAAATCTCATTACATATTTGTAAAATGATAATGGTCATGGAATTTATGATCATGAGGGCAAAGCTGAGATGATTTGGTCTGCTTTCAAAGCCAGATTGGGTGTTTCTTCCTTCAGTTTCATCAACTTTGATTTGCACAGTCTTCTAACTACAACTATTGATTGGAGATTCCAGTGAATATTTTAGAAGAGAGATTGGAGATCCTTGCACAAACGGTCAAACGGTGATGGATTCGATATACGTTTAAATTATAATATTATGAACATGGGAAATTGATACAGTGGTTAGAAGTTTACCCTCTAACAAGGCTCCAGGTCCAGATGGTTTTAATACAGACTTTGTGAAGAAGTGTTGGCCTGTCATCTGCCAAGATTTCTATAATCTCTGTAATGGGTTTTATAATGGAAGTATTTGTTTACAGAGCATTAATGGATCATATATTACCTTAGTCCCAAAGCATGACAATGTAGTTAAAGTATCTGATTTTAGACCCATTAGTTTACTAAACATTTCAGTCAAGATTATTACAAAGCTGTTGGCAAATAGGTTACAGTCTCTCATGCCTTCTTTGATTCACAAAATCCAATATGGTTTCATTAAAGCAAGATCAATTCAAGATTGCTTAGCATGGGCTTTGGAATACCTGCATTTGTGTCATCAAACTCATAGCGACATAATCATTCTCAAATTGGATTTTGAGAAAGTTTTTGACAAGGTGGAACATGAACTGATGATTCAAATAATGAAGCACAAAGGTTTGCCAGATAAGTGGTTATCATGGATGAACTCCATTTTTGGTTCAGGAACAACTGCAGTGCTCTTGAATGGTGTTCCTGGTAAAGTCTTTCATTGTAAAAGGGGGGTTAGGCAAGGAGATCCTTTGTCTCCCTTGCTTTTTGTTTTGGCAGCTGATTTTCTTCAGACACTTCTTAATTCAGCAAAAGACCGGGGTTTGCTTCATCTACCAGTTGCTTTGTCACATAACC
This sequence comes from Miscanthus floridulus, assembly GCF_019320115.1. Taxonomy (NCBI): domain Eukaryota; kingdom Viridiplantae; phylum Streptophyta; class Magnoliopsida; order Poales; family Poaceae; genus Miscanthus; species Miscanthus floridulus. The sequence goes on from NC_089597.1 coordinate 45,286,932, forward strand.
AAGAGTTCCCAGTTTTACAATATGCAGATGATACTCTGATTTTTATGCAAGGTGATGCTAGACAACTTTTATTTCTTAAGGCACTTCTCCAGAGTTTTGCTGAGTCTACTGGTTTGAAGGTAAACTATGCTAAGTCTATGATGATTCCAGTGAATATTTTAGAAGAGAGATTGGAGATCCTTGCACAAACTTTTGGCTGCTCAAAGGGCTCTTTGCCTTTTACGTTTGCCACTCAGCCTGTACAAACCATCAGTGGCAGATTTTTGGCCACTAGTGAACAGATGTGGAAGACGTCTAGTAAGCACTTCCAACCTTTTGAGTGAGGCTGGTAGATTGCAGCTTGTCAATGCTGTCTTCAGTGCCCTTCCAACATTTGCTATGTGCACTTTTCTGCTACCAAAAACAGTCATAAAACAAATTGACAGGTTCAGGAAACACTATCTTTGGCGTGGCTCAAACATCAATAGTAAAAAGCCACCCAAAGCTGCTTGGAAGATGGTTTGTGACTCTAAAGAAAATGGGGGTCTAGGAGTGTTGAACCTCAGGACTCACAATGAATGTCTGCTTCTCAAGAATTTGCACAAATTTTATAATAAAGCTGATCTTCCTTGGGTTCACCTTCTCTGGAATCAATACTATCAGAATAACAAGCTTCCAATTAGTGGTGTTAAAAGAGGCTCTTTCTGGTGGAAGGATACTTTAAGTTTGCTGGATACTTACAAGGGTATGGCATCTTCAAATGTTAGAAATGGTCATTCCTCTTTGCTATGGTTGGATGTTTGGGATAGCCATTTTCTTTCTGAGCAATGGCCTCAACTGTTTTCTTTTGTAAGAAATCAACATATTTTAGTGCATCAAGCATTTCATTGTCCTTCAGCTGAAGAACTTTTTCACCTGCCTCTGTTTGAAGAAGCTTTTCAACAATTCCAAGAGCTCACTATCCTTTTGAATGATCTCAGTTTACAAGAGGAGCCTGATATTTGGACTTATATTTGGGGATCCACTGTTTTCACATCTAGCAATGCATATAGTCACCGCATTGGTAGCAGACAGGTGCACCCAGTTTACAAATGGTTGTGGAAGTCCTCATGTCAGAATAAAAGGAAAGTCTTTTTTTGGTTATGGTTGAAAGATAGACTTAACACCGAGCTCTGTTAAAGAGAAAGAATATGACTCTGTAGGTTTATGACTGTGAATTGTGTAGTCAACAGATTGAGGAAACTCTGGAGCATATTTTCCTTCTCTGTCCTTTTGCAACAGCATGTTGGTTATCACTTGGGCTCATTGTGCCACAACCTGGAGATTGTCTTGCTTTCCTTGAACATGCCAAAGTAATGCTGAATGTTCCCTTCTTTATGGAAATAATAATTACAATGCTCTGGTCAATTTGGGAGGTCAGAAATGACGCAATCTTCAGAAACATTGCACCCTCTGTTACAAACTGCAGAAGGATCTTCAAAAAGGAATTTGCTTGGATTATTATTCGAGCAAAAACAAGCTACCATCCTGTCGGCAGTCCTCTGAGGGGTATCCCACGAAGGTAGATTGATCGGCAGAGAAGCGTGAGATCAAGAACAAGAAGGCAACAGAGACACACGAGTTAGATAGGTTCAGGCCGTCAGTATGACGTAATACCCTACTCCTGTGGTCTGTTGGTTTGTATTAGCTATCGTATGATATGCCGTGATTTTGGAGGGGGTCCCTACCCGCCTTATATAGTCCGGGAGGCAGCGTTACAAGTCGGTTAGATCTGAGAGATAACCGAAAAGTAATAACTGATTACAGGAATCTTATGATCATACATATCCTAACAGATCTCGTAGTATCTTCTGGATATCTTTCCGGTGTCTTGCGGGAGGCGCCGAGCAGAGTCGTGCCCCGCAAGGCTTCGTCTTGTGGGCTGGGCCACCCCTAGGGGCGCAACCCATGTGGCCTACCGTGGGTATCCGGGGTCGTACACCCCACAGCTAGTCCCCGAGTGCCTTGTACCCGTTGTGCAACGCCATCTTGAGCTCGTCCGAGCAGGTGCGAATAACGCCGAGCAGTCCAACCCATGGTCCAACCAATGTGATGAATTGCTGAGCAGCGTGAACCGTCACCGAGCAGCGTGAACCGTCGCCGAGCAGCATGAACTGCCGCCGAGCAGCGTGACCTGTCGCCGAGCAGCGTGAACCGTCGCCGAGCAACATGAACTGCCGCCGAGCAGCGTGACCTATCGCAGAGCAGTGTGACCCAAGTACGGCTTGCCATAAGGGTGTAAGGAGCTCAAGTTCAGAATCGAAAATTTCTTCGCAGTGGACCAAGTGTGCCCACTTAGAGTCCGAACAAAGTAGTAGGAGTCAATCTTCTTCTATAGGCATGTAGTCTTCGAGAAAAAATCCCGCACACTCACCGCGAGGTGAAGTGTGTCCACTTAGTCCCCGAGCCTGACAGCAGATGATGTAGTCATGTGGTGCCAGGGTCAGAAACTAGAAGAATAGTAGAAAACCAGCCGAGCAGGCAACCAGTCCCCAGGCATGGCCCAAAAAGAGACAAAGCATATTCACCACAAGGTGAAGTGTGCCCACTTAGTCCCCGAGCCTGACAGTAGGTGACGCAGTCATGTGGTGCCAGGGTCAGAAACAGAAGAACAATCAAAGACCAGCGGAGCAGGCGGTCAGTCCCCGAGCTGCAGGCGGAGTCATCGGAGAAATCAAACTGTGGAGAAAAAACCGGAGTAACGGCTATACAGCGTCGGTTACTGAGCCTCAATAAATGGCGCAGAAGTCAGCGATATTTCGTCGAGTAGCAACTGATGGTAGCGACAAATGAGCGACATGGGCTGTAGTTGCGTAGATGCCCAGGTAACGGCCCATATGCCGCATCGGAGAAATCAGAGTGGCGCAGATCGCGGGAACGGTTCCCAAAAAACCTTTGAATGCGGAACGGTGGGGAAAGTCCTATATAACAGTGCCCCCGCATACCCCGTTCCCACCTTTTCCACTTCATCTTCCTCCTCATCTCTCGCACCGCTGAATCCACAACCATGTTTACCTCCGCCGCCAAACCCTAACCAGATCTGGGAAATGACGCCGAAGAAGGGAGCTACGAAATCGAAGAAGACTAGTCCACCGAAGACGGGCGCCGTGGCCCGACGCGACGAGGAGTGGGTGCCGTCGCGAATAGGAGAAGCGGAGCTAAACCGATTGGTGGAAGCCAGCGTTCTCCTTGACCGTGCTACCGCCGGATGGCGGCCAGCCCTCGGTGAGTCCTTCCCAACACCCCATACTGACGAAGCAGTGGTATTCGAGGACTATTTCTGGCGCGGGTTAGAATTTCCTGTTCACCCATTTCTGAGGGATCTGTTGGAGCTCTGGGGGGTTACTCTGTGCAATCTCCACCCCAATACCATTTTGCACATCTCAATCTTCATCCATTTTTGTGAGGCATACCTCAGAATCCTACCCCACTTCAATCTCTTCCGTCACCTATTCTGGCTGAAGAAGAGAGGCGATGCTGGTTCCAAGGTGGTCGGCGGGGTGTATCTCTAGCTGCAGGATGGAATGGCAAGCAAATACCTTACTGTACCGCTTAACACGTCACTGAAGGGGTGGAACACTAGGTGGTTCTACATGAAACAAAGCCACCCAGCGGTTCGCTGTAACACCGACCACATCCCAGAAAGCCAGAGGAGTTGGTCGGAGCTGTCGAGCAACGACGATATGGAGCAAGTGAATAAACTCCTTGGCTTAGTAAAAGGCGTGAAGACTAATGGCGGATTGGTGGCGGCAAGTTTCATAGTGCGCCGCGTTCAGCCCTGTAAAGATAGGGCGCACCTAGGCTTTGAATTCAAAGGGGAGACCGACGGTACCCGAGAGAGGCCAGAAATACTGTCTAGGAACATCGTTGAAGAGCGGACTGTCGAGCTGTTCGCTCCGCTGGCCTCATTCAGGTTGTCAGGGTACATAAAGCCCTTCAACTGCAAGAATCTGCCTCCTTAGGTGAATATCCTGACTGTGTGTTTTCGAGAAGTTTTTTTTATATTTTGTCATTGCTGAGCAATAAACTGATCCTACTCATGTGAAGATCCATTCATAGGACAGGGCAGTGTATTTCTCGGGCGTGCCGAGAAACGATTGGCCGCCGACAGTGGCTGCACGACCACCAGCTCAACCTAAAGAAAGCTCCGTTGGCGTTTCCTCAGAGTCCGAAGGTATGGATGTTGGTCGGACGGAGAGTCCTCCCCCGGTGTCGGCGAAAATCCAGGGGAAGAGGCCGGCGACAGATGAGCCGGCCCAGAAGAAGAGGAAAACAGCAGCTACTGCTCCCCGCAAACCAGGTGGCATCTCACTTGGCGATGATCAGACCAATCGAACACGAAGGACTACGGTGTTCGATTGGTCTGACGACAATGAAATTCTCACGGATCCTCCCCCAAGCACGAAAGAGCCTCCACGTAGCCCACGTGCGGGGGAACAACCTGGGGTAGGTGAAGAAGTCTGTGAGGTGCCGACGAGGAAAGTCCCCGAGCAGCGGGCGGAGGGAATTTCTACGCAGCAGACGACGAAAGTCCTTGCGGGGCAAGCAACGGAAGTCCCCAAGCAACAGGCGGAAGCGGACCCAGAGCAGCAGGCGGAACCAAGGTCGACCGAGGAAGAGCAGAGAATTCCCCCATAGAGCACGGGAGTTGACCCTACGGCTGCACCCAGAGGCTCAGGCCGGCATCGCCGGTTCAAGAAATTGAACCGTCAGACCAAACCGTAAGTGTCCTTGTGCTGAAGTTACTTTGCTGTATTTTCTTTACTTTTGTGGTGACTGAATAACTTATTTGATACAGTGCAAGGCGAACGACAGATCCAACCCCACCTGCTCAGACTGAGCAGCAACCAGAAATTGGCACCGGAGCAGGGAAGATGCCAGTAGGCCCCATCCTGGAGTCCCCGAGTGCTCAGGAGGACACGGGGGAGCCAATTGCTGCCCCTGGTGGGCTTGGTGGCAGCGAACGACTGTCTACAACGGCGAATGAGTCGGCGACAGCACCTTCGGCAATGGCAGAACCTGGGGCAGAAAAGCTTTCAGCGCCGATGGAGCAGACAACACTCACCGTTGCTTCGGAGGGCATGGTCGGACCCGCTATCCAGCCACCAAGCCCCCAGGTGGTGTCCCCGACTGCAGCAGAGGAGGACGAGGTGGAGGAGATCGTGCGTGACGAACCTCGACCCCAATCAGTCTAGATCCTCCGAAAGCACGGCGATGAAATAGTGATTGTTGAAGAGGAGGACACCACCAAGGAATTTAGGAGACTGGAGACTGCCCTTACCGGTGTGATGAAGCAGATCAAGGTTAGTACTTCGTCTGGAAAGGTCCTGGTTGTTTTTTTGAATTGGATAACGATACTATCATTGTGCATCTATAGAAAATAACTCGAGTTGCCGAGCAGCGCCGGCAGCTGATAAAGCGAATGGAGCCCCTTGCTAAGGAGAACAAAAAACTCAAGGAGGCCAGGAACCTCTCGGAGAAGAATATCCAGAGGGCCCAATGCGAATGAGACCTTGCGGAGTCCAACACGCGGGACCTAGAATACCAAAAGGGGTCCTAACCGAAAAGCTGGCTGCTGTGTCCGAGCAGGTGCGGAGCCGGTCCGAGCAGCTGGCCGCCATCTCTGACCAACTGAAAAGTGCTTCTGAGCAGCTAGAGAGGAAAACCGAACAACTTAATAGTGTATCCAAACAGAAAGCAGGTACGGTATATCAACGAATGTACTTTTGTATTGCTAAACAACCACATTTCGGTGACAACTGTTGCGCTTGTAGAGCAAGACGCTGAGCTCGGCCAAATGCGCCAGGCCATCGATCAACTTCGCCAGGAGAAGGCAAAGGAAATAGAGCGGGCGGACAAACTTGCTTCGGAGCTGAAAGGTGAATTCCTCCTTGTCGGAATTTTTGTTGAAGTAGCTTCCTTGTATAATGGATCATTGTAACGCTTGCAGGCTATCTCATAAAGCCAAAGCATAGTTTGACATGCTGGTGTAGGAGGCCAAGGTCCAAGAGGAGAACTTCGACGCTGTAATCGCCACAATTGAGCCGGTGCTTGACTGTGTTGACCTAGAACCGGCCACTCAGCACGACGGCAGGCGGCAACGTCCCGACACCGTCATCCAGAGGTGCAAGACAGCATGGGAGAACTTCAAGACCTTCAACCACGACGCCATTGTGACCATCGCTACCCATGTCCTCGCGGTTGTTTGGTCCCATTACCTGACCATCGACCTTTAGTCAATAGGGGGTGGGTTCGCCGAAGGACTGAGCGATGTGGAGACCCAGCAGCTGGAGGATGAGGTGGAGGATGCAGCGAAGATGCTGGCCGGTGATATAGATCTGTTTGGTGAGACGGATGGTAATGGCGGAGCTCAGTAATCTGCTCATAGATTATCATCTATAAAATCTTGACAGTGTAATTAGAACGCACGAAAGCACAAGAAATAATTATTTATTGAATAAATGTTATAAGGTGCATGTATATGCAATATATTTAGTTTGCTTGTATTTTGGCAAAAAAATCTCCACAGTTTCAATCCTGACTCGATTATGCATAGTTCAAATAGCGTCCGAACAGTTGGTCTACTACTGATCCCTATGGCCTTGGCCAGCCCATAGCCCATAATGTCGAGCGCGGAGCCCATTCACATGTAGGAGTAATAGGCGTGACCTAGGAACCGCAGCCGACCACCCATGACGCAGAGCGCGGAGCCTGTGGCACGTGTAGGGAGAGATCGGTGACTGGGTCTTCTCCATAAAAAACAACACGGAACGTGTGCTGCTCGGCGGTTGTTGTACAAACTTGGAGATAAAGGTAGCATAAGCGGCGTCCGAGCAATATATTCTATGCTGAACTCTCAGCCTTGGCTGACCCATAGTCCATAACGTCGAGCGCGGAGCCCGTAGATGTGTAGGACAAACAGGTGTGACCAAGGAACCATAGCCGACCACCCATAACGTAGAGCGCGGAGCCCATAGCACGTGTAGGGAGAGATCGGAGACTGGGTCTTCTCCGAAGAGAACAGAAAAGAAAGGATGTTGCTCTCCGATCGGGAAAAGTGTTCGGCGATTTGGAGAAAACGTGTTCGGCGATTTGGGAGAAAACATGTTCGGTGATAACGTTTGGAGAAATCGTGTTCGGCGCTAACGTTGGAGAAAACGTTTTTGGCGATTTTGGAGAAAACATGTTCGACGATAACGTTTGGAGAAATCGTGTTCGGCGCTAACGTTGGAGAAAACATTTTTGGCGATTTTGGAGAAAACATGTTCGGCGATAACGTTTGGAGAAATCGTGTTCGGCACTAACATTGGAGAAAACGTTTTCGGCGATTTTGGAGAAAACATGTTCGGCGATTTGGAGAAACATGGTCGGTGCAATTATGGCGATTACGTATTGGAGTTCGTTATGAAGTAGCATGGAGCTCGGCGACCGCGAGTGGATGTTAAACCACAATAGAGACAGAACGGAGACAAGTTATGGAGACCAAAACTTTACTCAATATAAAATTGGAGAGTACATATCTAGAGTGTTTCAAGGATAGAAACATATAAGGTGTTCGATGTGCCACGAGTTGGAAACATCGACTCCTTCTAAGTCACTTAGGCGATAAGACCCTGGTCGAGTAACATCCTTGACGACATAAGGCCCTTCCCAAGGGAAAGAGAGCTTGTGTATACCTTTAGTTTTTTGTTTTCTGCGGAGAACGAGATCACCGACAGCAAATGAACGACCTTTGATGTTTCGATTATAGTACCTCCGCAAGTCTTCCAGATATTTAGTTGTATGGACGTAGGTGATTAGGCGTTCTTCCTTGGCCCTGTCGACATCCTCAGACCGAACAGCCTTGGCCTGCTCTTCATCATAATTTTCCACTCTAGGTGCTCGGAAAATAATGTCCGCTGGTAGTATGGCTTCTGAGCCGTAGACCAAGAAGTACGGAGTCACGCCGGTGCTGCGACTAGCTTGAGTATGCAGTCCCCAGACTATAGCTGGAAGTTCCTTGAGCCATCTGCCCGGGTGCTTTTCTTCTTTCTGATATAGTCGCTTTTTGAGGGCATCAAGGATCATGCCGTTTGCCCGTTCGACCTGGCCGTTGGCTCTTGGATGGGCAACGGAGATATATTTGATGGAGATGCAATGGTCTTCGCAAAAGTCCTAGAAGTGATGGCCTGTAAACGTAGTTCCGAGATCGGTGATGATGCTGTTCGATAGACCAAATCTGTGGATGATATCTTCAAAGAGCTCAACTACTTTCTTTGCAGTAGCCGAGACGAGCAGTTTATATTCAATCCACTTGGAGAACTTGTCGATGGCGACATATACGTACTGGAAACCACCTAGTGCTAGTTTGAAAGGCCCGATCATGTCCAATCCCCAGCATGCGAAGGGCCAGGAAGCTGGGATGGTTTGCAGCTCTTGCGCCGGCACATGTACTTGTTTAGCAAAGAATTGGCATCCTTCACAACATCGGACGAGGTCTTCTACATCAGTGACGGCTGTGGGCCAATAAAAACCAGCTCGGAAAGCCTTGTCGACCATTGTTCTCGAGGCCGCATGGTTGCCGCAGGAACCAGAGTGAATTTTGAGAAGTAGCTTTACTCCCTCCTCTTGGGTGATGCATTTCTGCAGTATCCCTTCCTTGGCACTTTTCCTCATCAAGTTGTTGTCCACTAGCACGTAAAGCTTGCTTCGACGAACTAGGCGTTCAGTTTCAGTCTTGCCAGTGGGTACCTCAGCGCTGGTGAGGTACTTGATGAATTGCTCCCTCCAATCGGTGACTGGCGAAGGTACCGCAAGTACCAACTGCTCGGCAGGGGGAACCTCTTCGACTTCCTTATCTTCTTTGATGGATGGCGCCAGGAGATCTTGAACAAACACCCCCGGCGGGATCGCGGCACGAGAAGATCCCAGCTTCGATAAGTGATCGGCGAGTTGATTTTGGTCACGTACCACATGGTGATACTCGATGCCGTAGAATTTTCCTTCGAGCTTCGTGATTTCGGCACAGTATGCATCCATCTTCTCACTGGAATAGGACCAGTCCTTATTGAGTTGGTTGATAACCAGCGCGGAGTCCCCGTACACCATGAGGTGTTTGATGCTGAGCTCGACGGCTATACGGAGACCATGGAGACACGCTTCATATTCCGCGGCGTTGTTGGAGGCCAGAAAGTGTATCTGGAGAACATAGCGTAGCTTATCCTTGGTTGGCGTAATGAACAAAATGCCCGCACCAGCACCATTGATGTTAAGGGCACCATCGAAGTACATCACCCAGTGTTCAGGGCAAGTAGCAGCGATGGGCTCTTGGATCTCGGTCCATTCAGCGACGAAATCAGCAAGCGCCTATGACTTAATGGTAGGTCTGCTTCTGAATTCGATGGAATAGGTGCCGAGCTCAACAACCCACTTAATGATGCGGCCATTGGCCTCTTTGTTGCGGAGAATGTCCCCTAGAGGGAACTCAATGACCACGGTGATATTGTAGTATTCGAAGTAGTGTCAGAGTTTGCGCGATGTAATAAGAATGATGTATAACAGCTTTTGTACCTGAGGATAATGAGTTTTGGGCTCATTAAGTACCTCGCTAATGAAGTAAACCAGACGTTGCACTTTATAAGCGTGCCCGGCTTCCTCGCGTTCGATGACAATAGCTATGCTCACGACGCGAGAAGTAGCGACGATGTATATTAGCAGAGGCTCATCTAGACATGGCGCCGTCATGATCGAAGGCTTTGTTAAGAACACCTTGAGCTGCTCAAAAGCTGAGTCTGCCTCCTTCGACCTGGAGAATCGCTCAGAGGCCTTGAGGAGTTTGAAGAAAGGTAGCCCTTTTTCACCGAGGCGTGATATGAAGCGACTTAAAGCAGCCATGCAGCCTGTAAGCTTATGTATATCCTTGACGCATGTCGGCCATTTCATATTGGTGATGGCAGAGACCTTGTCAGGGTTAGGTTCGATACCTCGAGCACTGACGATGTAGCCTAGCAGTATACAGATGGAACTCCAAAGATGCACTTTGAAGGCTTTAGCTTCCATCGGTACTTGTTCAGGTTGGCAAAAGTTTCTTCTAGGTCGGCGATAAGGTTGTCGGCTGTCTTGGTCTTGACGACCACATCATCTATGTAGGCTTCGACATTGTGGCCGATCTATTGGTCGAGGCACATCTGGATGTCCCTTTGATAGGTAGCCTCAGTGTTCTTAAGTCCGAAGGACATAGTTGTGTAGCAGTATGCACCAAAAGGCGTAATGAATGATGTCTTGATCTGGTCTTCTTCCTTGAGGGAGATCTGATGATAGCTGGAGTAACAGTCAAGGAAGGAGAGTAGTTCACAGACGACGATAGAGTCTACAACTTCATCTATCCGAGGCAGGCCGAAGGGATCTTTAGGGCAGTGTTTGTTAAGATTAGTATAATCAACACACATTCTCCATTCTTTATTTTTTTGAACGAGAACAGGGTTTGCTAACCAATCTGGATGATACAATTCTTTTATAAACCCGGCAGCTAAGAGCTGTTTTATTTCTACCGTAATAGCCTCCTTCTTGTCTGGCGTGAATCGACGGAGTTTCTGCTTGATCGGTTTGGCGGTCGGCGAGACATTCAAGGAGTGCTCAATCTTCTCCCGTGGTACCCCCGGCATGTCTACAAATTTCCAAGCAAACACATCGGTGTTGGCACGTAGGAAGGAGACAAGCGTGCTTTCCTATTTGGGGTCAAGGTGAGCCCCAATCTTCACGGTCTTGGAGACATCGTCGAGGCCGAGGCCGACCTCCTTGATTTCCTTGGACTTGGCGGAGGCGCAAGGAAGCTCTAGCTCTAGGATCTCCATGTCATCGGTGGGCGTTGTCTTGGCTTCGACGACCACGCTAGCCATCTAGATGGAGAGGTTGGTGGCTTCAGCGAGAGCGAGACTTTCTGTCTTGCAGGCGTAGGCAACAGAGAGGTTGGCCCATAGAGCCAGGACTCCTGCAGGCGAAGGCATCTTCATCACCAGATATGCGTAGTGCGGTATAGCCATGAACTTGGCTAGAGCTGGCCGACCAAGTATGGCGTGGTAGGTGGTTTGAAGTCGGCGACGTAGAAGTTGATATGCTCGACACGGTAGTTGCTTGCCATGCCGAACTGTACTAGTAGGGTGATCTCTCCAAGTGGTCTAGATGCCCTTCCAGGTACCACACCCTAGAAAGAGGAGTCCGAAGGTGTGAGATCTGTTACCACGAGGCCCAACTCTCTTAGGGCCCCGACGAAGAGTAGGTTCAAAGCACTGCCACCATCAACGAGGACTTTTCTAAAGAGCACCTTCTAGATGGTTGCATCGAGGATAAGGGGGAAACGCCCTGTGTAGGGTATGTTTGCCCACTGGTCGGCCCTGCTGAAGGTGATGGGGACCTTGGACCATGGGCAATAGCTAGGGTTGGTGGTGGTTTCCTCTGAAGTGATGGTGAGCACTTGTCGGGTGGTGAGCTTCCATTCTCTTCTACTCTCAGTGGAGGCGAGGCCCCCGAAGATGGTGGCAACCACCTTATCGTGGTCCTGAAAGGCATTGTTGTTTCCCCCAGGTGGTCGGCGACCTCTGGCTCCATCGTTGGCGTCGTCATCGAGCCTCTTGTCCTAGAACTCCTTAGCCAGACCAATGCAGTCCTTCATCTTGTGTTTGGTGTTCTTGTGAAGAGGGCATAGGCTGTCGAGAATCTTTTGGTACTGTTTGTCATAGTTGCACTTGGTGCGGGGTTGACTTACAGCGGCGACGATGTGTTCTAGCCAGCGGCGGCGATTTTGGCCAGGCCTGTGTCCTCCTGACCGATCACGACCGCTATCGTGATGGTAGCTGCGGTCATCAGGGCAGCGGTCACTGTGGCGTCGGTCGTCGGGGCGGTTGTCGTAGCGGTGAGACGGGCGATGAGTGCCTGCATCCTCGTTGAAGCGCACCTCGGCTTCCTCGGCATCGGCATACTGGTTGGCCGTAGTGATCATCTCGCCGATACCGGTGGGCAGCTTGCGGTTGAATTTGGAGCGAAGCTCGCGATGGTGGAGTCCTCAGATAAAGGCGGTGATGACCTCAGCTTCCGTGATGTTGGGAATAGAGTTCCTCATCTCGAAGAAACGTCGGATGTAGTTGCGGAGTAGCTTGGATGGCTTTTGGTTGATGCGGCTGAGATCATGCTTCGTGCCGAGTCAAGTACACGTGGCCATATAGTTGTCGGTGAAGACTTTCTTCAGCTCTTCCCATGATCCGATGGAGTCCGGCGCAAGGCTGGTAAACCAGCTCATGGCAGGTGGCGTGAGCATGATGGGGAGATAATTCGCCATGACGCTGGTGTCTCCTCTGGTGGCGCGGACAGCAGTGGCGTAAGCCTGCAGCCACTGAGTTGGGTTCATTCTTCCTTCATAGGGCTCGACCCTAGTGATTTTAAAACCATGGGGCCACTGGAGTGTTCAGAGCGCCCTGGTGAAAGTTGGGGGCCCTTTAGGGTTGTCAACACCGTTGTCTATGGCGTTGCGGTTAGGGATAGGCTCGAGGGCTGAGTCCGGGTTGCCGTACTCCTTTTCGTACTCCTGGCGGTGACGTACTTCGTCTTCATGGTGACCAAAGCGACGTTGCTCGATACGCTGTCGCGCATCCTAGAGGTTGCTGAGATGCACTCAAGCGTCCTATTTGACCTCCTGGTCGTGTTAGCGATGGTGTTCAGCGTGATGGCACCCTGCTCCCCCCTAGAGAGGTAGCGACTGGTCGGTGAAATGGCTTTGGCTAGGGTGGCGATTGGATCTTGGCACAGCTGATCGATGAATCATGCTCGTAGAGCATGAAGGTCTCTGATCCTCGCGAATCTCATTGACCTGATAGTGAGCCGCTTTAAGCATGGTGGCGATCTTGGCGAGCTCAAGTGTTTGAGGGAAACGAGCGAGCTCATTGGCGGCTACTGCCAGATTGGTGCTTGGAGTCTTGAAGACGTCGTGGCTGTCGACGCGGAGAAACTCTTCGTTAAGGTCGCGGTGAAGTAGGAGCGGTCTTCCTTGTGAATTGAGCCGATTATTCCGAGCAGCTTTGGCCCTCGCAATGGCTGCCTCATTTTCTCGCCGCTGCGTGTGGTTGATCTTATGGTTCTCCTGAGCAACGCGCTCCTCCTCGGTTTCGCCATGCTGAGGAGGGCTGTCGATGCTAATGTTGAAGATCACGCCACCCGTGAAGGGTGGAAGGAGGAGTTGCTCGGAGAAGGTTTCGGCGAGGGTCTCCGTAGAGCCCTGAGACTCGGAGCCCGGAGTTTCTTCTAGGATGGCCTGGAGGGGCACTCTGGGGCTTTGGCCCAAGTGTAGCGTGTTGACGGCTAGCGGAAGCTGGACGGCGACCTAGTCGGCGAGTAGACAGGCGCGGTCCACCTAGTCGTCGAGTTTGCCCCTCACGGCGTGTTGGTAAGCGGCGGTGGAGTTGGCGAACCCGAAGGGTAGGGCCGTAACCCCTACAGTTTCCCAAGAAGCCTCCGATAGATCTAGATCAGAGGGTGGTCGGCGCTGAACCAGAGTGTCTAGGGCCAATTCAGCGATGGAGAGACAATCGGCGAGCTTCAGTCCAACCCGATCGATAGATTCGATCAGATCGTCGTTGTTGATCTGCCTCCTCTAGTAGCGAGGAAGCGGACGGCAAGTCATTGTTGAAAGAGACCTCGGAATCGGCTCTGAGATTGGATTTGCAGTTGCAGGTGCGGGGGTGGTCGGCGCAGAACTGATCTGCCCTGGCTCGAGGAGCTCTCCAACTCCATCAGCGTTGATGACCCACGAGATGGATCCGACCGTAAAGATCTGGCTGGGCTACGGAAGGGACGAAGAGCCTACGGAAAAAGACATCTTGTTCGACAAGGAAACAACACGCACACCCCTACCTGCCGCACCAACTGTCGACAGAATATCGTCGGCAGTCCTCCGAGGGATATCCCACAAAGGTAGATTGATCGGCAGAGGAGCGTGAGATCAAGAACAAGAAGGCAACAGAGACACGCGAGTTAGACAGGTTCAGGCCGTTAGTATGACGTAATACCCTACTCCTGTGGTCTGTTGGTTTGTATTAGCTATCGTCTGATATGCCGTGATTTTGGAGGGGGTCCCTGCCTGCCTTATATAATCTGGGAGACAGGGTTACAAGTCGGTTAGATCTGAGAGATAACCGGAAAGTAATAACTGATTACAGGAATCTTGGGATTATACATATCCTAACAGATCTCATAGTATCTTCTAGATATCTTCCTGGTGTCTTGTGGGAGGCGCCGAGCAGAGTCATGCCCCGCAAGGCTTCGTCTTGTGGGCTGGGCCACCCCTAGGGGCGTAGCCCATGTGGCCTACCGTGGGTATCCGGGATCGTACACCCCACACATCCTTTCATTGAACAATGGCTAGAAGCTTTTGTGTAATTAGTATGATCTTTTTTGTAACTTTCTTTGTCTCATGATGTAACTCTGCAGAACTGTTGCTTTATTTAATAAAAGTCCAGTAGGGGGAAACCCCTCCTGTTTCACTAAAAAAATGAATCGACAACGATAAACTTATCACTACCGGCTCCACCATAACCGTCAGTGATTACGTGTTCTGGCGCAATGATCCTTTCATCCAATGGTTCTCCAGTAATGCTATACATCGCACATTAAATTCTATCATTAACCTATGAAACTACGCACAAAACGAACACTTTTTATTTGATGGGCTGTTTCATTCAACCCAATGCTAATGATATGCCACGTACTCTTGCAATCAACAAAATGAAGCGATCCATGGGAAGACCACTACCGGATTCAGGAGCTTTGCCAAGTGCCAGGGGCACTCGGCTAAGCCACAAAAACACTTGGCAAACGGTTTGCCAAGTGTTACACTCGGCAAATGACACTCGGTAAAGTGGTTATCGGCAAACGCTAGTTTACTGAGTGTTTTTTGTCGGACACTCGGCAAAGACTTTGCCGAGTTCCCAAAATACACCCGGCAAATATTTTTTTCGAAAAATAAAAAAAAGCCATCACAAACATTTTTTTTTAAAAATAAAAAAAGCCACCACCGGCCGGTCTCCGCCGGCCGCCATTGGTCTCCTCGGTGGCGCCCTTCCCCTGCGTCTCGCCTCTGCTACCCGGCTTCACGACCGCTGCCACGAGCCACCACCAGCCACCACCACCATGCCACCGCCGCCCACCACCACCATGCCACCACCCGCCACGCCGGGGAAGAGAGGGAGAGGAGGGGGCGGCCGCGTTGGATCCGCCGTCGGGGAAGAGAGGGAGAAGAGGGGGCGGCCACGCCGGATCCACCACCGGGGAAGATGGAGGAGGGGGTGGCCATGCTGGATCCGCCGCCGGGGAAGAGAGGGAGAGGAGGGGCGGCCGCGCCGGATTCGTTGCCGGGGAAGAGAGGGAGAGGAGGGGGAGGCCACGTCGGATCCGCCACCGGGGAAGAGAGAGGAGGGGGCGGCCGTGCCGGATCCACCGCCGGGGAAGAGAGGGAGAGGAGGGGGGCGGCCGCGCTGGATCCGCCGCCGGGGAAGAGAGGGAGAGGAGGGGGAGGCCACGCCGGATCCGTCACCGGGGAAGAGAGAGGAGGGGCGGCCTTGCCGGATCTACCGCTGGGGAAGAGAGAGGAGGGGGCGGCCGCGCCGGATCCGCCGCTGGGGAAGAGAGGGAGAGAGGGCGGCCGCGCCGAATCTGCCGCCGGGGAAGAGAGGGAGAGGAGGGGGTGGCCGCATCGGATCTACCACCGGGGAAGAGAGAGGAGGGGGCAGCCGCGTCGGATCCGCCGCCGGGGAAGAGAGGGATTGGAGGGGGAGGGGCGCCGGCGGTGGGAAGAGAGAGAGAGGAGGGGGTGGCCGTGCCGGAGCCACCGCCGGGGAAGAGAGGGAGAGGAGGGGGAGGGGCGTTGGCGGTGGGAAGAGAGGGAGAGGAGGGGAGGGGGTGCTGGGGAAGAAAAGGGAGGGGGCGCTGGGGGCTGGGTGCGTGCGGAGGAAGGAGAGTGGGGCGCTGGGTGTTATAGATATTTTTTTGTTTGCCGAGTGTCCCAGATCGGACACTCGGCAAAGTTTTTTTTCTTCTCATTCTTTTTTAGAAAAAATATTTTATTACTTTGCCGAGTGTTCTAGATCTGAGCACTCGGCAAAGTTTTTTTTTCATTTTTTTCTTCTTCTTTTCCAGGAAAAATATTTTATTTCTTTGCCGAGTGTTTTTTTTGACACTCGGCAAACCCCTTATTTGCCGAGTGCTTTTATCACAGCACTTGGCAAAGAACTTGTTCGCCGAGTGCCCGAGGAAATACACTCGGTAAACATAAAAACACTCGGCAAATTTAAGGATTTCGGTAGTGGACCTTTATTGTGTAGCTAAGTAAGTTGTCAGCTGCACGCGCTTGTCTAAACAAAACATGTTGTGGTTAGAAAAAGAAAAAACACATGTCCAGCATCAAGGCACGTATTAGCATATTGCTTCCATCCATTGCTAAATTAAACCTCAAGGAGGAATCGAGCAGCACACAGTGAGGGCGTCCTTTACGCTTCTGATGATGGTGTCATGGGTGCTAAAGCACGCATGGTATTTGCATATGTTCCTAAAGAACAAAGACAGACAGGCATTCGTATGTTTAGATGCAATACCTCACTCCTGGAATTACTCAGTAATCAAGCGAAGAATCGTGACGTAGTACCTTGTTGTTGAGTTGTATATGTGGACCAGAACCCGGCCCGTTCTCTCATGCCTATATATATACATACATATATCTCGCACTGTCTTCATCCTGCTGCCACAGCAGTTTCTAATTCTAAGCGCGTAGGCTGCATTGCATGCACTCTGCTAGGGTTAGCCTCGAGTACTGTTACTGTACTGTCTGATGTGGTATCTCAACATGACATGGCGCCACGACGACGGTCAATCTCAATCCCCTGCTGCTCCACTCCCATCTGCGTCCAGTCCTATGGATAAGGTGATGCAGCGTGCGGTGGTGTTCACGACGGTGCTCATGGCCATCCTGGGCGGCACCTTGTGCGTCGTGGGGCTGGAGCGCCTGATCCGCGGCCGCTTCACCCTCTTCTCCATGGTGCGCTTCCTGCTGCGCTTCACCTTCATCCTTTTCCTCCCCCTCTTGTCCTACATGCGCGCCAAAGCCAAGGACGATGAGATCCTCTTCGTGCTCCTGTGGATGCTCCTCATAGAGCTCATCCGCAAGAAGGTGGAGGCGATGGTACCATCAGCCAGCAGCGGCTCCTTCTCCAGGTCTGCCAGTCGCTTCAGGCTGATGGGTCACTCCGACGAGGTGACTCGTCTGGTGTGGATCGGCTTCCTCATCTACTCCAACGTTGACTGGCAGAAGAAAGCTGTGATGTTGCCCATGTTTGCCATCCTATGGTCACTGGCTGTAGCGAAGCTGGTTCAGAGGGTGCTCAACGAATGGAAGGCCCAGGACTCACTGTCTGCCGCGGGCAGCGCTAACCTCATTGCAGGCTATATGCAGCATGTCGGTGAGCAGCAGGAGGAGGAGGGCCGGCCGGGGCGCCGCCATAGCGACGGTGGCAGCAGCGGCGGCTCGGGTGCTGGTGGTGGTGCTTCCCCGTATGCTGACCTTGACACCGTAATGGGCAAGTGCCAGTACGTGGTGATGGGAGAGGAGAAGCTGGTGCTCAACAAGAAAGAGAGGGGACGACGACAGACGACGGCCTCCAAGGTACTCCTCACCACTCCTCACTGTGGCTACGGTGTGGGGAGGTTTCCCCACGACCAAGATGAACTAAAGCATGTTCATCTCCTCGTCGACCTCGACAAGGTCAAGAATTTAGTCACAGTGAAGGACATATGGCAGAATCTAGGACGTTGGCTAGCGCTCTTTGGAAACAGAAGACCAAAATTCATCGATCACATGCGCCTCATGTGCCTCTCTTTCTCCCTCTTCAAGCTGCTGCGCCGCCGCTTCGAGCACTACCCCATGGTGGAGGTCGGCTCCAAGATGTCACGGCGGCTAATGGTCGAGGGCCTCCTCAACGACCATGAGCCGGCGGCCGCTGACAATGCGTCGAGGGCATTTAGAGTGATCCAGCTTGAGCTCGACTTCCTTGACAACTACTACCAGGCCGGCGTCCCGGTTGTGATGTCGGCTCCTTGGCTTTTCCTCATCAACTTCCTCTCGTCTCTACTCTTTGTGTCGATATACGTTCTTGCCGTTGCCATACTAGTAATCATTGCTCCTGATAACAATGACACCAGCATAGCCAAATACTTCATCATTACCATGCTGCTTGTGATGACCCTCCTCGCCGTTGAAATCACAGACTTCCTCACTACCTACTTGTTCTCCAATTGGTTTCTAGTGCACCTGCTATGCTTATACGTAGCCCCGGGGGGCTGCCTGTGGAACTTCCTGGTCAAGCCAATCATTTGTTGCTTCATTGCATACCGCCTTTTGGTATTCAGCTCACTCAAGTTTGTGCTTAAACTCACTGGAAGGCCAGTTAACGAGAAAAAGATGAAGATCAAGCAGGTATCCATCCTCCGAGTTTGTGAGCCAGTTCACAAAATGTTTGCATGGACGTCTCAGGCGACGCTGCCATCTGAAGCCAAGGTAGCCATTGTCAAGGACTTGAAGGCTATCAACCTGGACACCGGGGTTGTCAACCTGCCGCATGACGACATTAGTGGCTTTGACTTCAATATCATCCGAGGAAAAACTGCCACCGAGATCATCCTGGCGTGTCATCTAGCCACGGAGCTATTGGAGGTAAAGCATGGCAAGCCGAAGAAGAAGCTGAAGCAGAAGGAGCAGAAGCCCGAAGACTGGGACCACCAGACCGTGGCAACTACCCTGTCAAGGTACTGCATGTACCTTGTGGCGCGTGTCCCCGAGCTCCTGCCGGACGACGAGAGGTGGGTGTCCGACAGGTACGAGGACGTCAAGAGCTGCCTCAAGGAAGCGTCACGCCGGTGCTGCCCATGGAGGCGCGCAGGGCTCTGGAAGGCGGTGGCGGAGATGAAGGTCCAGCTGGAGGAGGCAACGGCGAAGGCGGGTGTGGAACTGTACCAGCAGCTGGAGAAGGGGAAGCGGAAGGGGAAGGAGGACTCCGCAGCTGATGATGCCTGGAAATGGAAGGTTCTGGCCGAGTTCTGGGTCAAGCTGCTCATCTACCTGGCGCCGTCCAACGACGTGGAAGGCCATGCCAAGGCTCTGGCCTCCTCAGGCAGCGACCTCATCACATGCCTCTGGGCCTTGTGCACACACGCGGGCATCAAGCGCCACCCACCTGAGCCGGCAGAGCTACACGCCGGCACTCAGCAGGTGTAGTAATGATTAACCACACCGTAACAAAAATTTGCATTGTGTCTGGTCGGTTAATAAAAAGGCCGTGTGCACGCATGGCTTGTGGGTGTTGGTTTGATTTCTTTACGCTGCCACCATTGGGTTGTGTCTTGTGTTGTTTGCGGCGTCTTTATTTTATATATGGCTTTGCATATCGTTGTTTGATATGCTGTTTGTATGTGTGTGGCCTACTGGCCTGTACAGATATTTCTAACGATTGTACTTCATTTGATTCCAGAAATGTAAATGAATCTGGTTAAGTGCAACGGGCGCATGCCTCTGGGTCGTCCCTTTTTTTTTCTCAAACACATAAAAGATTTGCCTATCATTTTAGTTAAGTTAGAAGAGTTTAACATACAACGACACGCTGCTGATGAGCGCTCTAAGAGGCATACAGGGTTACAACCTATGGCTGGACCATCCTAGCCTACAAATTCAAGTTTTGGTATTACACAAAAGGTAGACAACCAAGATTTGGGCAGCTGCCGGTACGAAAATATGTCGACACACAGCAAGCCGGAAGGATCTGCTCGATGGAGCAAGGCTGGAGATCCGCTTGGCTTCAACGCAGGGGTAACCGATCCTGTGAATTCCTCCCGAGGCGTGCTAGTCAATTTGACTCTGCAATTGACAAGGAGCGAAGGTTTATTAGTAATTTAAGGTGGAACATGTCAGTTTTTGCCCAGACAGTTCTAAGTGTTGCCGCTTCGGGAGCAGCCAGACGGGAAAATTGACTAAATAGCCGATACGCGCAGAAATCGGCTGTTATGGATTGTAAAGCTCGTGGGTAGCGATTGATTTTATACCGACATGTACAGTACGTAGATGTAGATGAGATCAACAGCTAGTGGATATTAACAGTATAAAGCTTTGAGCCGATGAATCTAATAAGAAAGCACATAACATGCGAACAAATCGACTATCTAATACAAATGGTCCTCCAAACGCTTTGAATCTAATCTGTTACTACCAACAATGAGGTTTGACCGAATCGATGGCAGCTATAATGATAATAACATGCTAAAACCGAAGAATCTGTAAAACAATCTATCCTCCAATCTAAAGTGCTATCAGTGGGGATCAACCGGATCATTACAGCCATAACCGTAGACCAGATTTAACTAGCCAGCAAATCTCCGGAAGATCATACATGCCTTAACCGCATACTATGCACGATCAAGATCGAAGTAAAAATAGCCAATGAAACATAACCCGTCGCTCAGAGTAAGAAACATCGTGTTGTAACAAAGCAAACGACGGACTAAAAGGATATAAGGCCAATCTAAATCGATCTCGACCGGGTAGATTGATGTTGCTGCAAACTAATAACAATAAGACATCAGCAAGATCGGTAACTTAATGAATCTACCCGAAGGACGCCACCCTTAGGTAGAGCCGATAACTTGACCATAATCTAATTCGAACAGTGGAGGTCGATCGGATCGATGCAGCCGTACTTAAACTAGACAAGAGTCGATAACTAGCTTATACTAAAGTTCGCAGTGGAGGTCGAACTTAACCGATGCAGCCCTGCTTGTTGAAGAACTCATCGAGATCTACTCTACTCTTACTCCTAAGGGTTGGCACGGGGCTGAAAAAAGTAAATTGTATTTGGTTGATTGGATGTTTTTTATAATAATCGGGGTCCAATATTTATACCCGGAGCCTAAACATGAATCCTACTCAAGTACAACTCATTACAATCTTTGGTATAAAAGAAAATATTCCTAACCTAAGATAACCTGGACCCTAATCTTTTCCTTTTTGTAGAGTCCAGTATGTATTTTCTGACGCCAATCGTAGCTCATTATCATTATCTGCTGACGTCACTCAAAGAGAGCCGATTCTAGTGTCACATCTGAATCAGCTGATATCGATCCTCATGCAATTGATTCCTTGATCGACACAATTTTGGAAGCTTTGAGTTCCCGCGTTCTTCTTTCCAAATTTTGGTGTAAACACATGCCCCCCAATTTTGAGATAAAAATAATTTTATTTCAAAATTCCTATTTATCTATTTACCACGCCACAACCGTTCTATTCCGAGATATACGCGTGACTTCTGACTTCCTGGTCCGAGTCTTATATAATATCCCAATAGTATCTTTTCCATCTCACTCGGCCTATTTTCTTTCCCCTTCTTTCTCGAGCAAATCTTAACAGCTGACGCTGCCATCACCAAAATCTTAACCCTAGCAAATCCTCTGCCCTATCAAAATTTTATTCAAGCGGTCCTCCACAGAATCAAATCTATTTCGGCTGCAATGGCGACCAGCGACCATGTCCCTGAGGTATGCTTTCAAGTTCCTATTCTCAAAGTATCGGTCGCTACCCTATATTTCCTTTCTTCTCAAATTTATTTCATCCAACTTCTAGGAAACGAGGAACGAAATCTTGATTCCATCAGCTATTGCTCCCAATGTCTATTTTCTTGGGCCTATGGGTGACCCTGATGCATCTGATTTTATCCGTCAAGAAACCAACCAAATCCTCTTCAAATAATCTATAGTGGATTCATCCTCCTAGAACACCAAAACTCCTTTCAGAAACTGGTCCAAAATGCCTAAGGGATGGAGAGACTGGTTTTGTATGGTATCCGAGAAAAGGCTAGAGATTGGGAGGTTTATGATTTAAATCAATGTTTGACACTCTCGTTGTCTGGAATGGAGATGAATGATTCACTTCTAATTTCTGCATCTTATTTCTGGTCCCATACCCTGAACGCTTTCGTTTTTGGTCACGACCCAATGACCATCACTCTGGCCGATGTTTACATGTTGACCGGCCTTAGAATAACTAGATCAATGTAGCCTTATGATTACTTAAGTGCTGGTTCTAAAAAATTAGCCAAGATATCAGACTGCATAGGATGGGCAAGCTACATTCTGAACCATATTAGAGCCGGATCAGCTGTTAGTGAAAGAGAATACATGGTTTTTTCTAAATATGTGGCTAGAAAGATTCATCTTCTACGGGTCATCTTGTGGTCCAACTTACAATCATAAACTTATGGCAGAGTATCTGGTAGTGGGCAAGGATATCCCCCTTGGAAAGTATCTATTAGGAGCTGCTTATCATATGATGCACCAGGTAGCTACTCAGTTGCTGAAGAATGAACCAGTGCATACTATTAGTGACCCTTGGTGGTTAATACAGCTATGGCTGAACCTATATATGCACAAGATTGTAAGGCCTGATCTCAGAAACCTAAGCTTTCCTTCCTCCAACTTTGATGAGGAATATAGAGGCGAAGAAGGAAGAACCCATCAGTGCATGAGCTATGGTGAGGCTGTATCGGCCATAATAATTGATGTCGATGTTGGCCATCTCTTCAGAAAGTTTTATAGAGGATTGGATGTAGATATCTTGACTTGGCTACCCTATGATGAGGATGAGAACAATAAGCTGGTCCTCCCATTCAAATTTCGATTTGAATCAGGTTGTTTAGACGAAACATCAGCTGCAATCTTTAACTCCTTTATCAAACCTTGCGTTCTTCTAGCTGAATTTCATCATGGCCGTGGCAAAATGGCTATAGGTTCCTTCCTTCTAGGAAACCTTCCAACTTATGAGTTTTACAATCTATCTTTCGTAGCCTGTTAGTTTGGCCTGGGTCAACTCCCCCCTCAACTGTTCTTCAAGAACATACTGAAACCAAGATAAGGTATTAGTGAGGTGATGGAAGCTTCTAGAGTCTTTCAATCGGGATCAGATCTTCCTTCCCTTTGCTTGCATGATTGGACCAGAGTTAGCTTCTCTTTCACTCTCTTTGACTCCTGGTGGCAAGAATGGCACTCCCATCTCTTCTGTGGGTTGGTCCACCCTTTGTGCATAGCTCTAGATGGGGATTTTGCTTCTGACAAAGAGATAACTTACCATTTTCTTTTTTTAGAAAATCGTTCGATGAATTCTCTTACCAACTGTTCTAACAGACCCTTTTAGGACACCGAATTTGATCCTCCAAGCTTGGATAGGAAGGGACATCCTATAAATTATCAGCCATCATGCCCAATTTCAAGAATAGGATTAGCTGCACCTCCATTGAAGAAGTTGATGAAAACTCATGCTGCCCCACGATCGGGACGTATCAATCTTCAAAGCACAAGGCGGTCCAAGGGGTAACCCAGAAAAGTCGTTACTAGAAAAAGACTCCATAGAACGAGACCATCAGTTGCTCAGGTAAACAATTCATCTTTTTCTCAAAATGATATTCAACTTCTGATCCCCTTTCTTCACAGTTATCAACTGTTGCATCCCAATCGGTTCTGGGTGTGGAGCTGTTATCCCAGGCATTTAGTTCAGCATCAACTAAACCTTCATCGGCCGATCCCCAAGAGGAGCCAATTTTGGTTGGACCAACTGACGCTCTTAGGATTGTAGAAGATGAGGATCCTTCCACTTCAATCCCCGATGTTGCCAAGGTATCTCCCTAAAGTTCTTGATTCTTGTCCAATTTCATCCTTCATCTGACCATTTATCACGTCAGACATCCTCTGAGGGAACACCCATGCAGGAGCAGGAGTTTGATAGTCTACTTATTGAAAATGATCCTGCTGTTGTCGACACCCAGATTGTCGATTCCCTAGTTCAGTACACAACTGATGGTAAGAAAATCATATATCCATTTTATCCTTCTGCAATAATTATGAACTAAAGATCTTCCTTGATATTTGTAGATACTAATGCTGAGAGCTTAGAGCCAATTCAACCAGATATTATTAGTGTATCATCAGCCGTTCCTTCTCTTTAGATAGAAGCTACCACATAAAAGGTACTATATTCACTTTCACCATTCATTTTATTATAAACTAATCCAAACTCCTAATCAAGATTTTCTTCTATACATGCACTCAATCTTCTAGCTCTGAGCTACTCTTTCAATCTTGAGGAGTATCTAAATAAAGATGAGACCAGCTCATCAGCCACCTCCTCTATGGAAGCTTTGTTAGAAGAGACCAGAAATCGACTAAGGGATATACTGTCAATGTTTGAGAAGAATATAGCCGATTTGGTCCAAGACACTGATTCAAAGAGTCTTCTTGGCTATTAAGGATAATCCATCCCCAGCTCTTACCAGAATCTTGTCACCTTTATCCATTATTGAAGATCTAGTCCCAAAGGTGAACAAGGCTCAGAGGAATATGTCCAACCGTGAAGCTTTATTGGCCAAGAGGAACTTTAGCAGGCAAGAGGCCAAAGAGCTAACACAGCTAATCGATGATTTGAAGAACTCCTCCCTTAGGATCGATCCAGAGCTGACCCAACTGGAAATCAGGTGTGCAGAACTTGAGAAGGAACTAGAGAAGGTGAAAGCCACCATTGATTGCCACAAGTCCAACCTGGCTCAAATACTCGATGCCATTAAGCAAAAGAAACAAGAACTGCTGGCCAAGGCCAGGGAAGGTAGGGTTATCCGTAGCAACCTTGAGGATATTCCTGGATCAGCCAAAGAAGAAAAGCAACAAATCATAGAAGTTGATGCTATCCGGCTAGAAGTATTGAAAGCAATCCAGGATGTTCTAGACTTGTAATCTGTTTGTCAACATGTATCTGGTGTAGAATCAATGATAACCATATTTCCTATCGCCTCATTGCATTTCTTGTTTCAGCTAAAGAGCCGATTTGAAAATAGTCGATTCCAGACTCCTAACTTTAATCCGATTAAGTCTAAAAATACAGCCTTTATTAAGTGAACTCCTTGATCTTCTATCCTTAGCCACCAACGTTGTATTCTCTTCGACATTAGTGAGGTGGCGCTTCGCCTTCTATTAATTGTGGTTGCCCTTTGCGTGTCCCGAGGCGTCCACCACCTCGCTCCATGGCTTCAAATACCAACCGAGGGCTCCAGCCTCGAACACATCTATACTCGCAACTGTTCTTGTTCCTTTGCACTTCTCTACCCTTGCAGACTCTATAGCGGTTTTCTTCCCCCTTCTCGTAGATCTAACCAAACTTCATGGCTAGCGAAGACAACCGAAACAAACGTGCAGTGGAGGAGATTCCGTAGGAGGACATGCCGGTGAACCAGCGCCTTCAACATATGAGGTAAGGATCAATATCTTCCGCTCATGGCGGTGAACTCTTCTAACTTGTTTATAGGTTCATCTTGAATGATAGCCTTCATCCTCTTCCTAGGGCCGACGAGCCCTCTGATGCTGCATCCTTTGTGCCGGCCTCGTTGTTGGACTCCTCTGACACTTACAATGACGACGATGCCCGGCGTTTCCTCCGAGAGTGGAGGGCAGCCCAGGACCGTTATTCCGAGGCAACTTGGGAAAACGGCCAGCTTGAGATCTGTCTCGGGGTCTCTCAAGCCGCCCTTCACGCTGCCAAAGAAGAGGCTAGCACTGCTCGAGCACGGCTGGCCGAATCCGATGCTATGGTGGCGGGTAAGATGGATTCCAGGAACACCTTTATTCTGGTTTCCACTGTCTTTATCTTGATAGCTCTTCTGTTTCTATGATCACCAGCCCTGATGGTGTAGTTGGAGTCCCTTCAATTGGTGGCGAACGCGGCCATGGATGCCGTCAATGCTCGGGGCCCCCTCGTCAATGCTCGCCTCCATGACATTCCGACCCATGTCCAAGAGATCGCGCTCCATGGTCTCCATCATGGCGCATAGGTCGCGTTGGCCGTGGTGCAAGTCTAGACCGGGCACAAGCTCCACACCATGGAGACCGGCTTCCCGATGGATGATGGCCCCGAGGAGCACGAGGACTTGATCGCAGAGTTCGTCGATGCAGCGGAGGCCATCGTGGATTTCACATCCGCTCAGGATGTGATAAACAATGTCTTCGATTAGTTTTGTATCTAGGGCAAAACTGATCAATGAATAAAATCTTCCACCTTTTCTATGATTGTATCTATGTGCTCTCTATAGTGTCATGATGTTTCCCGCGTTTGTTTTTGTTCTATAGGTGATATTTTTCGTATCGGCTTTTCTTCCTTTTGGAGTAATTTTGAACTAAAGGCGATACCCTTCTGGTACCAGCTATTAGAGCCAATGACTGAACAAATCAGCTATCAAGTGTTGATCCAAACGCTAGGATAAGATTCCTCCAAACATTTTCCATCGATCGCTTATTGATAGGTTGTACCACAACTTTTTAGTCCAAACATTAAATAATCGACTGATCCAGGCCAAGCATCTCATTGAGCAGAACAGCCTCCAAATTTACTTTAATAAATCTATCAACTCTGGCTTGTACTCAGGATTTGACTTAGCGCTCACATACGTCGGCCTAAGCCTATCTCCAGGACCAATGTCTATTTCCCTTAATCCAACGACCGACGTGAGGCCATGATTATCCATTAAAACAAACTCTCAGAGCCGATTGCTTGGATCGACTATTGGCTTTCATCATTGTTCTTAATGAAGCCTCCTTCCCATAGCTTGTCAGAAAAACACTCGAAGTCTTCTAGCTCCCAATATATAGGATCGGCTGTTGCGATACCCATAGACTCATCAGCGCGAACCAGCTCGACATCATCTCCATGCCATTGAATCAAACACTGATGCATGGTTGATGACACACAATATTTTGCATGAATCCAATCATGACCAAGGAGTAAACTATATGACCCTTTTCCATCAATGACGAAGAATATGGTGAGCAAAGTTTTACTTCCAATTGTCAATTTGACGTTCATTGCCCCCCTGGTCTTAGATGCATTACCTTCGAAATCCTTAAGCATCATATCAGTTTCAATCAAATCTCCTGGCCCCTTGCCAAGCTTGCGAAAAGTGGTATAAGGCATAAGATTGACAGAAGCACCCCCATCCACCAACATCTTGCTCATCGGCTTCCCATCAACAAAACCTTTCACATATAGAGGTTTTAAGTGCTGATGCTTGATTGACTTATCGAATATAGCCTGCTGTATAACTATCAACTTGGCAACTATTTCCTCATGCTCTAATTCATCAAAATATGAATAAACTTCTTGATCCACTGGAGCTCTAAATTCTGACGGTAATAGAAAAGCCATTTGAATATTATCCGTTGGTTGCCCTCTATCGACTGTTTGTTTAGCACGCCACACTTGAGGTCTACCAGATATCTGAGCCTGTTCTAGTTCTCTGTTCCTTAGGCATTGCACTCTTCTTTTTTTGGCTTCTTGTCAAACCTCCTAGACACCATTGGCCTTTCTGCCAAACATATTCTCCCTCGTTACTTTCTTCTTCATAATCAGCCCAGTTTTGATCACAACTTGCTTTCCAATCCGATCATGAACACTTCTATTTTTTAAGCGCCGATCCATGTTATTATGATGATATGCATCTTGAGCATGGATAGACCGGCGGTTGACTTGAGATTGCCTAAACTCCCAATATTGTTCGCTGCACTCTGAACAGTTATTTCTGGTAGGCAATTTCAAACCTTTGTTCTAGCAATGTCTGAAGAAAAGACAATTCCAATGTGATTTATCTTGTTTTCTTTCATACCTCTCTTTTTCCTGTTGACGCCGGTATTCTTGCTCTTCTAACCAACCTTGATAATCCTTTTTCTTCTGCCACTGCCATTTATTCAACAAAATTCGAGATGTAACATGTGGCCTTATCGTCCCATCCTTTGACGTCTCTCCCTACTCATATCGGCTCTTTTGTTGGTCACGACGCCTTCTAATCTCTCTATATTCGCCAGCCAATATTTGTATCTTGGGATCGACTATTCCAATTTCTTTTGATCTGGTTGATGTTAGGACTTTAGTATTCCCTTTGAGCAAACTAGCATCAACCCTGTTTTGATCTCTTGGGAAAGGATTATCATCAACTTTCATCTTTCGAGGTGTATCAAATTTGAGCCTTCCTTGCTGAATAGCCCTCTGTATATGCTGCCCGAAAACTCTGCACTCATTAGTAGAATGAGAAGTGGCGTTGTGAAATTTGCAAAACTTCTTATTCTTTAACTGATCGGGAGGCAACATAACATAATTATCGGACAACTTAATCTGTCCCTTCTTAAGTAAAAATCGAAGAGTTTATCTGATTTTGTGACGTCAAAGTCATAGCTCTCTTCGACTCCTCTTCCCTAAGGATTTGGCACCATTACTGTCTTCTTACACCAATTCCATTCAACCGCAACAACTTCTTCTTCTTCATCGTCTTCATAGCCGTCATCAACTGAATATGGATTGTAGGTTTCGACAATTGCAATACTCTTCTAGAATCGGGTATCTCTGCGCATATTCTGGAACTAGCTATTGAGCGCTGCCACTCGTTGAGCCAACTGACCCAAGTTGTCAAATTCTTGTCCTAGCAGCTTCTCTCTCCATGTTGGCAACATTACTTGAATGGCCAAAGCAGCAAGCTGGTCATCGGTCAAGTTCAATGAGAAGCACGGATTTCTAGTCTCTCAGAACCTCTGAAGAAACTCGGTGCCCGATTCATTAGTTCTCTGCCTTATAGTCATCAAATCAGTAATCTTCTTTTCTCCTGTCCCAGTGTAAAAATATATGTGAAACTTTTTTTCTAGATCAGCCCAATTGGCAATGGAGTTAATTGGCAGTGATGAAAACTAAGTGAAGGCTGGCCCTAATAGAGACAAGGAGAAGAAATGAACTTAATGGGCCTCTTCAATGGATGTTTCACTCAATTGTGTAAGATACCGACTGACATGTTCTATTTGTGCTTGTGCTATTTTGGCCAGTGAACTTAGCGAACTCTGGGAGCCTATAATTTGCAGGAAGAGCGACCAAATCATACCACTCTGGATATGGACGTTTGTATGAAAAGGTCTGCCCTTTTGGCTTCAAACCGAACTGATTCTTCATCATCTCGGTCACTCTAAGCAACAACTCATCAGCATTTGAATTTGAATTTCTTTGCAATTGCTGACCCATATGTGGATTAAAATTTTGGGTACCTTGATACCCTAGATTTGGAATCATATGAAGGGTGTTGTAATCTATGCCATAATGATACCCTTGTGGAATCTCCATCTGTTGGGTCATTTGCTGGTTTGCTGCTTGAAGTCTTTGGTCATAGATATTAGGATCTATATTTCTACGAATCATTTGAACTGATGACGCTATTTTTTGAGCCGACGACGGTATCTAGCCTGTTGTGCCAAAATTATCCATCTGGTTCTGACCTTGCCCCATCGGCCTTTGCACATGCTGTTTTGACAATCTAGAATTATACTGTATCTGATTAGGGGTGGTGCCTTGAATCTACTCAGATGAGCTCTAAACTACCTAGACATCATCATTGTCAGCTGATGCTATTTTTTGATGGCTAGTACCGATTTGATTAGTCCTCTGAGTCGATGGATGTGGAATGTTGTAATAAGCCGGTCCAACCTGATCAATTGGATATCCATGAAACACCTCTTTCATGGTGTTGTGGAACGTGTTCAAGAAAACTTCATTATGGTTCGAGATGGCATCATGAATAGATTTGTTTACAGCCTCTACGAAGAAATGGTTGTCTTCAGCTTTATCTGTATCTGTCTACCCATGCAATAGAACTCTTGGTAGTGGATATTTCTAAACAATTTTATTATCACAGGTCTTGGTGTAGGACAACAAACACTTGTTCTGAAATTCTTCTATAGCTTTGCTGATGACATCTTTATCTCCATCAGGTAGGTCTTCATAAGGCACCATAAGGATGTCATTGTAGTTGTAA
Source organism: Miscanthus floridulus (assembly GCF_019320115.1). Taxonomy (NCBI): domain Eukaryota; kingdom Viridiplantae; phylum Streptophyta; class Magnoliopsida; order Poales; family Poaceae; genus Miscanthus; species Miscanthus floridulus. The sequence continues at coordinate 45,316,883 of NC_089597.1, forward strand.
GTCGCCATGACGATTGTGGGGTCCCACCGGACGTGCCAAAACATGTGTCGGCATGAAAATGTGTCGACACACAACAAGCTAGAAGGATCTGCTTGATGGAGCAAGGCTAGAGATCCGCTTGGCTTCAACGCAGGGGTAACCGATCCTACGAATTCCTCTCGAGGCGTGCCAGTCAATTTGTCCCTGCAATTGACAAGGAGAGAAAGTTTATCAGTAATTTAAGGTGGAACATGCCGGTTTTTACCCAGACAGTTTCAAGTGTTGCCGCTTCGGGAGCGGCCAGACGGAAAAATCGACTAAATAGCCGATACGCGCAGAAATCGGTTGTTACGAACTGTAAAGCTCGTGGGTAGCAATTGATTTTATACCGACATGTACAATACACGTAGATGTAAGTGAGATCATCAGCTAGGTGGATATTACCAGTATAAAGCTTTGAGCCGATGAATCTAACGAGAAAGGATATAGCATGCGAACAAATCGACTATCTAATACAAATGGTCCTCCAAACGCTTTGAATCTAATCTGTTACCACCAACAGTGAGGTTTGACCGAATCGATGGCAGCTATGATTATAATAACAAGCTAAAACCGAAGAATATGTAAAACCATCTACACTTCGACAGGCTTTCTAAAAGACATGCTATATGTGAAGGCTCAGGCGAATCGACTGAAATAGCCGATTCATGTGGAAAGGGACTACATCGTGTGAACAATCGACTATTTCATGTGGACAAGACTATGGACTCATTAGACCTAACCTGCCATCTCTAATAGTGGGGTTAGACCGGATCGATGACAGCCGTGATAAAGACTACAAATCAAACCTTTAAAGTACACAGATCTATTCATATTTAACAGAATCATGAGAACACACTGTAGGCGTTAAAGCATAGGCGATTGACTATTTAGCCGATGCAGACATAACAAACAGTTAAGGTCATGCCTGATCGAGAATAAATCTACCAACTAACATCCTCCAATCTAAAGTGCTATCAGTGGGGATCGACCGGATCGTTACAGCCATAACCGTAGACCAGACTTAACTTGTCAACAAACCTCCTTAAGATCATACATGCCTTAACCGCATACTATGCACGATCAAGATCGAAGTAAAAATAGATAATAAAACATAACACATCGCTCAGAGTAAGAAACATCGTGTTGTAACAAAGCAAACGACGGACTAAAAGGATATAAGGCCGATCTAAATCGATCTCGACCAGGCAGATTGATGTTGCTGCAAACTAATAACAATAAGACATCAGCAAGATCGGTAACTGAAAGAATCTACCCGAAGAACGCCACCCTTAGGTAGAGCCGATAACTTGACCTTAATCTAATTTGAGCAGTGGAGGTCGACTGGATCGATACAGCCGTACTTGAACTAGACAAGAGTCGATAACTAGCTTATACTAAAGTTTGCAGTGGAGGTCGAACTTAACCGATACAGCCGTATAAACAGAAGTATAAGCCATGACGGTACTTATAGACAAGCCGGAGGTCGGCCGGACCGATGCAACCCTACTTGTTGAAGAACTCGCCGAGATCTACTCTACTCCTGCTCCTAAGGGTTGGCACGAGGCAAAAAAAAGTAAATTGTATTTGATTGATTGGATGTTTTTTTTACAATAGCCAGGATCCAATATTTATACCCGGAGCCTAAACATGAATCATACTCAAGTATGACTCATTATAATCTTTGGTATAAAAGAAAACATTCCAAACTTAAGATAACTTGGTGCCTAATATTTTCCTTTTTGTAGAGTCTAATATGTATTTTCCGACGTCAACCGTAGCTCATTATCGTTATCTGCTAACGTCATTCAAAGAGAGCCGATTCCAGTGTCGTATCCGAATCAGCTGATATCGATCCTCATGCAATCGATTCCTTGATCGACACAATTTTAGAAGCTTCGAGTTCCCGCGTTCTTCTTCCCAAATTTTAATGTAAACAGCAGCAATATAACCTAAGAAGTTTGGCTTGTGCCTCCGCTGCTTCCAACGCGACCCTGTTTCGATTGCCGAGAAAAGCGCTTCCAGTGCTTCGACGTTAGAAGCATTCAACTCAGCTTCGAAGAGCCTCTCGTAAGCCTTCCGTCCCATGGCCAAACTCATACGTTGCATAACAAGGATGCCACCTCGCTGGGTCGCAGGCACCTGAGAGAGACTCTAAGTTGTCAACGCCGCTTGCTTCACGGCGGGAGTACAAGCTTAGCAGGTGACGCCAAATGATACATCTGCAGGCTTATCTTGTTATCGTGAAATTCTGCCCAATCTTTTTCTTTCTTTTCCCTTTAAATCCTTTTGGCCCTTTTCTCCTTTATCTATATTTCTTTCTTTCATCTTGGTTATATTCTTTTGCAGGTGATTTATTCTCAAGCGTGCAAGAACGACCAAGCCACTGCTTGCATGCTTATTTGTTCATCTCCTTCATGCTCATGCGAGTGTCAACTCCTTCATGACAGCTATGTTCCTGCAACTCCTCGTTCAAAGCACAGATATACGGTGCTCACGAGTAAAGCCAGTTGATAACTAACGAGCTGTTCGGTTGATGGTTTTTATGGCTGATAAGCCGTCGTATCAGCCGGCTAAAACTGATTTGTTGTGAGGGAAAAACACTATACCATTGCTGATAAGTTCAAGCGAACATGGCTTAACTCCTTAAAATCCCACGACCAAAGAAATGAATTTGTGGCATTAACCCAGCTCCACCATCTTAGGCCAAATATTTATTTATCCCTTATCCATCTCATATTCTGGTCGGTCATGTGAACACTTTTGTATCTTAATCTGCTGTTGTTAATGAATGCAATGAACCTAATGTAAGACATGGGAAACTAGTCGTTATGATCTTTTGTATGGGATGTGATTTGCATTGTTTTGCTTGCCATGTGGGTTACAATCTGCATTGTTTGGACTGGTATATGGGCTGTAATTTGTATTTTTTTGGGTGCACTATGTGGGCTGTAATATGAAATGTTTGGGCTACAATATGGATTGTTTGGGCTATCCTACGATAATTTTTTCGTGGGCTAGCCTAGAATAAATTAAAAATATCTGTTTTGGGCTGCTTCGAAAAGTGGCGTGGACTGGATTTAACATTTCAGAGGGCAAGAAATGATTATGCTAAAAAATCATAATTATTGAAATAGTCTGGGCCAAAAAAAAAAAAGGCTCTACAATGAGCTTAGTCCATTGTAAGCATGCCTGCTACATGGGCTGTAACATTGCCAAAATTCAATTTATAACGCTTACAAGAGATGCCAAGTTAGTGCCACGTCAACATTTATGACATTGTTTATCCTACTGAGACGTCTACTTACGTGGCATAGTACAAGTATATTTGACGAAAAAAGGATGTCCTAAATCTTTGTGAGATAAACTAGAATGTCATAGGTTTATGGCGCAAAATGCTTAGACACCACTCAACATGGTAAGCGACGCATGATGGGTGTGTCACAGATTTTGTAATATGACATAGATTTAAGGTTAGGTGACAGAAAAGAAAGGTCACAAAAGGCCCCATGTGTTGTAGTGATAGCTGTAGAGGGATCAGGAACCCTATTTAAGTCTTGAATTTTTGGCAGTGGCAAGCTAGGACTTTCTTGGGCTTGAGGAGCAGGACAGGGTCCCAGGGCCATCTTGCTATACTTAAGGCACATGATCAGGCTCTCTCTGACCATTTTGATTTGGCTCAGGCCTAGGCTGCCCTAAACCAAAGAAATCAAAAGGAGCACCAACACACATGGATTGGTATCCACAAATTGATGAGGGCTTTCCACAAATTGACGAGTTGTTCTTAGGTTCCACTCTATGGCAAAGTTTATCATCTCGGACAGAGAAAAGCGAGAATTCATGCACCCAATTTGGACCACCATTGATGCAAAATAAGCTTATTGAGACTAGACTCAAAGGAGCGGAACAAGCGCACTGGCTTCGATGAACGAAGAATTTGAAAACCCAATCATTCGGAAGACGAATGTGAAGATCACCCGCAATGCCACCGGTGGAGCACAGGCTGCACAGCAGCAGAATCATTGGAGAGACGGAATTTTTAACGACCAAAAGTAACAACAAAATCAAAGAAAGACCTATTAAGAACCGGACAGGAAATGGGAAGACCAAATTTTCGCCAAGGCAAATCCAAAATTTTGCAGCTAGGCGAAAAAAGGTCCTCGGAGCTCCAAGGGAGAAGGAAGAGAAGGAGAACAGCAGAAAGAAAGAGGCGAGAACCTAGGACGGCAAAGAGGAAGCAGCAAGGCATCAAAGCATGGCGAGAACCTCAGGGAGCTTGAACTTCAGGGATGGTAGGAGGAGAAGCATGGCGTGGTTCACGGTTCACCTTTGCTCCCGCCTAATCCCAAGACCCTGCTGTCGGAGGCCTGCTGCAGCGTGGTCCAGAAGGTGAACATAACGTGCCGTTGCCTTGACACCCGCTATGCTTATAGGCCATCTACGTACGATATGGATGGTGTTTGGAAGCTACTGGTGGTTAGATGTATTTGGTACATGCCTTCTTTTCACATGTATGGTCCATTTCTAGAATGATTCACCAGTTGGGTGGAAGCTTGCGTGTGGTCATCTCTTCTCTCTATGTTCACCTACCTACTCTCCAAAAGAAGTGCAAACCCCTCGGTTTTTTCTCGTCCATTCCCTCGTTTTCTCCAAGCAGGTACGACTTCCGGCCGCTCCCCGCGGGCTACATATACGCACATCACTTCACTTCACCGTATGCATCAACAGCACTACAACAACCCGCAACGACGAGCTGCTCACTGAGCTCCCTCTACAAGTAGTGTCCATGCATCGATCCATGGCAGCAGCCGACATAAAGTGTGAGCAGCCGAAGCCGACGCCGAGCGCTTCGTCTCTGAGGATCTTCGGCTACGACGTGGCTGGCAAGGGTATTGCCGCCGATCACATCGTCGCGCAGCCTCCGCCGCAGGACGACGGCCGGCCAGTAGTGGACAGGCGCAGGTTCGAGTGCCAGTACTGCTGCCGCGAGTTCGCTAACTCGCAGGCGCTTGGCGGACACCAGAACGCGCACAAGAAGGAGCGGCAGCAGCTGAAGCGTGAGCGCCAGTTCGCCGCCCGCGTCCTTGACGGCGGCCACGCTGCAGCTGGTGGCTTGGGCGGCATCTGCGCCGCCGGCTTCACGTCGTCACAGCCGCCGCCCGGGCACGTCATCGCCGTAAGCCCGGGCTCCATCGCCAGCTGGGTCTACCTCGCGCACCAGCCAGCAGCAACCATGGGTCTGCCGTTCCACGCCGCCGGCGTATGCCAACCTGAGCCGTTGATGCTGCGCGGCGGTACCGGCAGCAGCATCGGGCGATCCTACGAGCTGTGCCCTCCGGCTGACGACGACACCGAGGAACCATCGGCGATGGGGCTGGACCTGCATCTCAGCCTTGCTCCGGCCAGTTCATCGTAACTGCTAACTGGGAATAAATTCCCTCTCCGATTGAACCACGCAACACATACACTGTAACTCACACAAGTCCAAGGATTATGTTCTCGTGTCCCCCCTTTTCCATTCCTTTTCTCTATTTTCGAAAATCTCACTCCTAGTTCATACCAATACTTCAGTTAATGTTGCACAAAGTACTCACTACTTGATCAAAATTTCAAAGCTAGAAATTGATCTTTAAATATTAAAAAAACTAGTGATTGATATATACGATTTTAAAATTTACTCCACCCCTTGTAAATTATATAGCATTTTATTAGTTTTGTTATGGGTCAAACTTCTTTAAATTTGATCTTCTTCTTCATCTTCTTATGATCGTCACAGGTGAGAGCAATGCTTTACTTGCTTGATGCAGTAGGTTCTTCTTAACCCATATTCCTTAATATTTCAAATGTCACAATCTTGCCAATGATAAGGGAAGACGACATGGTGGTTAAGTCCTCATGTTGTGTAAGATAGAGATCATGGAGGCATATTTGTCGGGTAGCACCGAGATGATCTTCCTTACCACATCTGCATCACTCACTTTGGTCAAACCTATAGCATTGAGCCCATGGACAATTAGATTTAAACGAGAATATATACCTTTTACAATTTCATTTGACAACATTCACTACGTCAGAACAGACAATCACTGCTGGGTCGGAACCCCCCATCAGTACCAGAATTGTGCCAGGTACAGGATAATCACCAGTGATGGGACAGCCTATCACTGCCAATTTTCAGTCGAGCAGTGATAATACACTACCACTGTCGGGTCAAAGCTTGAACCGATAGTGATATCCATGAGTATTAATGCTAGTGTGATGTATGAACATACAGTGATATCATGTGTGTCACTATAAGATTAAAGCAGGAACTGACAGTAGTGACATTCATCATATTACTGTCGGATCAATGCCACACCTGGCAGTGAATTGGTAAGTATCACTGTTGGCTTAAAACACACCTGGCAGTGAGTTTTATAATGCTCTAGATATATATAACGCACCAGACAATTATAATGCACCAGATATATATATTTTTGCCAACCCAGAACATTGTTTGCTTCTCCATATTGGTCTTTATTTGTAATATTCATGCATATGATGCATACTTGTCAGCAATTGTTCTATCTCTTCCTCGTGCTGCAATATATTTTTGTCAACCCCGAACTTGCATGCAATAGGTGTCGATTTTCCTTCCTTAGTTTGTTGCAACTTTTTCTCTGTCAGACCCATGGATTCGAGTAGTTTCTGGCTCTCTGTTTTTTTTCTCGATATGTACTTCACTATGCTAGAATCCATAAACACATATGGGCCTCAATTCCACTCCAGACAGGAGAATTGCCTGTCTGTGCATAAGGGTCTGTGATGTGACCATATCACAGACAGGCCAAACAATTGTATGTGATTAGTCAAAGCAAAGACTGGTACTTAGGGCATTTGTGATAAGAGTAATCAAAGATAGTTGTAAAGCCCGTCCATGAGGATATTTAAGGGACCGTCTTTGATCAATGTGTCGATGCAAAATGATGAAGAAAGAGGCACCGAAAAAACATGGGGAACACATCTGCAAAGAAATTTATTTTTTCCCCTCAAAAGGCAAAGCAAGGTGATGAGCCTGTAGAAATCGGCCCGTGCTTGTTTTCCCTAACAATTGTGCTTTTCCCATCTTCTGCGACAATTCGTGCGTCGTGCCTCCAGCATTGGTTCCACTTCCAATGACACCCTGCTACCCCTACATATCAAGAGGTGTAAAAAAGGAGAGAAAGAGGAAGCATTAATGGATTGCAAGACCTCTCCATAAAACATAGATGATGGCATATACTTTTTGTCTGCTTACTATTTCATGGAAGGTGATGGACTATCTCAGTTCTCGACATCACAGCCGGTTCAAAATCCCCTTCAATACTGGATTTTGAACTGTTAGTGGCATACTGGCAGTGACGTGGGGTTGATATCACTGTGAGTTCTTATGAACCGACACTGATGTGGTTTTTAGAAAATCCAAAAAACAGGCAAAAAAAAAAGAAGGAATTTTTTTAATTTCGGGATAGGCCTCATTGGACAGCCACTCGGGGATCGCAAGTCACAAGTCACACGATTTTTCAAGCGAAAAACACACGCTTCGCGGCCATCGGTGCTTGAACCCCTGACCTCCTGCTTCGTGTCTTCAGTCCCTAACCACTCCACCTGCAAGTTGTTTGTGTCCGTATGAGATTTTTGTCCTAGCCATTTTATGTTCATCTGATTTTGAAATGAGTATTTGTGATCCTAAATGAATTCAAATGAAAAAAGTTGTCAACTGTAAAGTTTTATAACTTTTCGAGATCTACAACTTTCATTTTGGTAGTTTCTCCATCCGAGGTCGTTTACAAAATTTGAATTTTAAATTTAGAAATTCAAATATAGTTTTCCATGACAAGATGATTTCAAATCAAAAAGTTATCAACTACAAAGTTTCATAACTTTTTGAGATCTACAAGTTTCGTTTTTTTTGTTTGTCCATTCGACGTCATTTAAAAAATTCAAATTTCAAAATTTTTGAAATTCAAACATAGTTTTTCTTGACAAGATGATTTCAAATTAAAAAGTTGTCAACTACGAAGTTTCATAACTTATTGGGATCTACAACTTTTATTTTGATAGTTTCTCCATCTGTGGTTATTTAGAAAATTTGAATTTTAAATTTTAAAAATTCAAACTTAGGTTTCCTTGACAAGATAATTTCAAATTAAAAAGTTATCAACTACAGAGTTTCATAACTTTTCGAGATCTACAACTTTTATTTTGGTCATTTGATCATTTATTCATCCGACATAGTGGTAGTAACATTATTCACATTAAGGGCCTGTTTGGTTTCGTCCTGCTAAAGTTTAGAATGAAACTCTCCGTTGAGAAGGGGTGTTTCATCCCTATTTTATTTTATTCTACATGACGTGACCGTCTTGGAAACAACGTAATAAAACTCTCCACTGAGACTGGCCTAAGTACGAAATAAACTAGAACTGAGTCCAACATTCAACAATAAATCTTCCATTAATTAATATCTTATACCCCACATACAATCTACGGGTCCAGGAATTGAAATACGGCATTCCAGCAATCCTCATAACTTGCTTTGCTACGGATAAGGGTCATTTGCATCTATCTCCTTAATACGTTCAATCAATGATGGAGCTAGATGCAACAACATTCTTCCATTTGCAAAGACCTTACAAGTATGGGGGTTACCCATACCCGACTAAATTGGAGAATGGAGATGGGGAACAGCCTCGTGAAACTTCCTCTAACATCCCCCTAAGAGCAGTGGGAAGAATAGGAGAAGCAGAGCATTGAGGATATCTATTCCCACATCTGGATTGCATTCATGAGCCAGAATTGCTCCGCCTCACGAAACCAATCCAGATGATGCTCGGGCCCTTGTTCCAGTGAAAGCTCCAAAAGATCCATCGGCGCCAGGGCCCTTGCTCCAATAAAAGCTCTCCATGATTTTGATTCTGCATGCTCTAATCGCGGATGGCGATCAGTAGCGAGATCGTACCATGGAGGCGTTCCTCCCTACCTTTGTGAAACATCCTCTAACACCCAGGACGAGCGAACATAGCCGCGCCTAGGTGATGGCGGAAGCTGATCTTAAAGGCCTTATCCCAGCAGCGCCAGAGTCGATGGAGGTCTAGGGTAGCCATAGCGACGGGAGTCTAGGAGCAACTGAAGGGTTTCTCTGATTTGTCCGATGGTAAGGGAGGAAGAAGGTTGGGATCGGAGTGCACTTAAGAGGCTCGCCTTACCTTTGCTTAAATAGCCCCACCTCAAGACGTGAGTGGGGAAGGAACCGTCAAGATCCATGACTTGCACGGTCACCCACGCGAGTCACGAGCGACGGCGTGGCGAAGATGACGGGAAGTGGGAAACGAGGCGGTTTACATTTACCTGCACATTTCAAACTATCCCCGCTCATTGGATCTCGAGCGATCTTAGTGGGACTTTCATTTTCATTAAATAGGCCGCGTCTTAGTGGCACTTTCATTTTCATTAAATAGGCTGTGTCTCCCACACGAGCTTAGTGCACCACGCAGCTAGTTGCGAGTTCCCACACCACTTCGCAGTGGGTATTTAGCCCCCTGCTCAGCTGCCTCCCTCGCCTCCTCCTCAATCAACATACTTCGATCACTCCGCTCCACCTCTCCAGCCCTCGGGCTCGCCACCATCTACACACCATAGCTCCATCACGCCGCCGCACGAGCCCTCGGTTGGCCTCGTTGTGCTCTGCATCACGCGACATCGATGCCGACAATCATGCCGACAAAGTAGCACCCCACATCGCTGATGGCGCTCCCTACTACCCAGGCCATTGAGATCATTGGAGTCTGTCACTAGTTCGGTTCAGATGCAAGACAATGTGGGATGACCCCATCGACTATGAAGCCCTCCTTGCTAGTCTGACCCAACTTGGCAACCCAAAGGCTTGCTTATTCACCGGGATACAAACCTTATACATGGAACACCATAGCCCCCAGCGATGCCTCGACGGTCTTGCCAGTACCACCGATGGCGGGCACAATCTGGTGGCCTATCTGGTCGCCCTATTGCTCTATAGGTACAATGGCGCTACCGGCGATGACGACACTATGAGGCAGTACATGAGATGGGTCGAGGGCGAGGAAGGATCGCAGGCAGTGGCGGTGGACCAATGAGTAGGTGGCTAAGCAATAACGGGTGTGTGCTGTGCCGCCGCTCGGCCGTCAAGCTGATCTACCAATCGACATGGGCATGTTGTCATTGCTGCTGCCGGCATAGGTGCATGGCGATCTTCCATGCGTAGGCGGCGTCTATGGCAATATTGTAGATGAATTGGAACTTAGAGCTCTATATTGCATCGAGGACTATAGGCTTCGCCAAGAAATCCATTTTTCGAATGGTATTTTTCGAATGCGAATTTTGAATAAGAGACTAGTAATATAATTCACTCTTTAGTGTATTCTGGCATTTGAAATTTGTCCTCAAATATAGTGTATTCTGTAGCTTTTGATTTCCTGTTGCTTTTCCTTAATTAATGCATAGAATGAAAATAGGAATGTGAGTTGCATGACAATAGCAACTGTTAAAAAATGAAACGATACACGTGGGACTCACGCGCAGGCTTGGAAATTGACACAAAAGTATTACCATCCACACCGTCTGTAGGTGGCAGTGAAGGCTACCGGCGGTGGTGAATGGGTCCTACAAAGATGTTACCACCACCTAATAACGATGGCCATGTCATATGGTGTCATACGTGTCAAAGGCGCACAAATGGAATGTGCCAAGCAATAGTAAACATAGATATGTTCGAAGTTCAAACTACTCGCGGGGATGTAGAGGCAGATTACAATCCAACTACTCATGGGGAGCGTTAAGAATGATGTCCGGTACATCCATCACGGCCGAGATGGCCGTGGCCACGGGCTGAAAGTAGATGATGAGGTCCTTTCAATCATGAAAGGACAACCGTGGTGAGAACCCTGGCTCCAGCCCATGCAGACCCCACGCCAAAGCTAGGCGGAGGCTAGGGCCCCCATGGCACCTTGGCGAATGTCGTAGTTGGTCACCTCCACGACCCGTGTCGGCAAAGCGCGGAGACACTCCTCCACTGTGGGTCATTCTGTGCATGGATTTGGCAAGCAGTTGGTCTCGCCAATCAGATCGTGGCTTAATGGCGCCCACTCGCGAGTAGTCGTGCGCCGCGGAACGCGGGCATGTAAATCAAAATGAAATGGAAAAGCTAGGATTGCATAAGGCTTACTTGGTTCATGCCGGTGCATGGGCAACTATCGCTCTGCCTTCCCTCCATCTCCGATCGCTTCACCTTCCTAGGTGTCCGTTGCGGTTATAAATACGCTAGAGTGGTACGGCGAGGGAGGCATTCACTTCAGGTCACCTGCTCTACCACTTCCTCGTTCTCGTTCTTGCATGCTTGCAGCCTCTTCTCCACCCGCCGAGATGGATCATGGCAAGAGTCCTTGAGAGGAGTCACCGGAGGCTGGAGGGCCACCGCCACAGCTCCACACCTACATGCGCGGGCAAGGGTAAATTTTCGAGCAATGTTTTGAGATTATGATTGACTTGCACTGATCTATGACATTTCTAGGTCTATTTCCCACGCCGCATCTGGAGGGGCCACCAACACCCCTCGTGCCGTGACCTCACCGATGGCAGGGTTGAGTTCGTCCTCCTCCTCATCGTCTTCCTTGGATGACTGGTGGGAGTTCCATGAGCTCGTTCACACGGTGGACGAGGCTCGCCAGCGCTACTCCAACACCACCTGTGAGGTGGGCTGGCTGTAGCGCTGCCTCAATGCTACTGGGGTGGCACTCGCCGCCTCGGAGAGGGAGACTGCTGCCACATAGGTGGCGACCGCCAACGCCAAAGCTAGTTTTGTGGGTGAGGGTTCTCTCTGTCTTGTCGCCATCCTATCTTACATCCGCAGCTTCTGATCTTCTCATCGTCTTATTGTTAGTGCTAGAGGAGCAGCTGGCGTCCTCTCGCCACGAGATGGACGAAGCCCACCTCTAGGAGTTTCTCCTAATGGAGGACCACGAGTGGACTAGGGTGGTGGGAATCCGGTAGGGAGCCAACATCTTCCTCGCTGCCATGCAACTCTACACCGACCAAGACTTCCACCGGGTGCAGCCTAGGTTCCTAGGCCACGCCGGGCAGGCGGAGCGGGCCGAGCTGGTCAGTGACTTCACCGCGCTGTGGCCGCCATCGTGGCCGCTGTGGATGTGGAGGACATCCTCTGCGGTAGTGTACAAGGGCCTTAGGTTGTACCTAGCTAGGGCTTTTTTTATAAAGAAATCTTCTCAGCTCGTGTTTCTTGATTTATTTTGTTTTGTGCACTGCCATCTTGCCATTCTTGCCGATGATCTGATCGTTCGAATGCCATAGTCATGCCATGCCTAGGGATCAACCCGTGAGGCTTAGCCTAGTGCAACTCCATTTTCATGACTGAAGTGTCATAGGACAGATCCAACGGCATCTCGCCCTCCGTCGACCTCTTTTCTTTAGGTCGACCTACCCAAGGGGAATGGCCTAAAGTCCAGGTATGACTCCATGGAATGGAGCACTAGATGGCTGCATCGCCGCTCAGGATATATAGTCCCATTGCATCGTAGGTCTCGGCGTAGAGGAGGTTGAGACCGCTCCCGCCATCCATGAGGACATGAGACAGGTCGGTCTTGCCGATTGTTGGGTCGACGACAAGGGGAAAACGTCCCGGCCGTGGAATGTGGTCGGATTGATCCTTTCTGTCGAAAGTGATCACAGTCTCCGACCATTTTAGGAAAGTCAGGATGGCATCGCCTAGGGTGGTCTCGTTGACCTCCCTGTCTGTTTGCTGGTGTTTGGACTCATGCGCCGCTGGCCCACAAATGATCATGAGGCACCTTTTGGGTCAGGATACGCAACCCTTTTAACGAAAGGATATATAGGCGAGCTAGGCTTCCATTGGATTTCCCTACGATTGCACCGAGTGAGAGCAGGAGTTAAGGTGAGGCCATGTCTCCCACGATCTTAGTGGAGCACGCTTCTCCCAGAAATGGTATATGAAACGACGATGGGAGATGTAACACCACCATAATGTACTATTCATGCTAGAGAAATAAACCAATTTGGAAACACAACAAATTAAGATGGCACACTAGTTTAGCTGCAATAATAACAACATCCATCCTTGATGAAATTGACATGGCCATAGACAATCAAACAACATTGGTCCATTTGAACATGTCGTGACACAGAGATACATCAAATGGAGCTTTATTCACTACTCCGCTAATGACTCCAGGAAAAAGAACAAGGGAACATAAGGAAGAAAGTAAGGTCTGCTCATGAACCATGCCAGGACTATATATCTACCATAGCTACAGTCGACACTAGCAGGGATGACATGAACTTTTCTTCGGTCCATGTCATATGCGATGATTGTTCTTTTCACCCCAACAAAGAAAATTAAATTCCATTCTAGGTGAATTGTAATCGCTGTATAGGCTGAATCATAATCCACGCAACCAAATTTAATATTAGTCTTTCCAAATACCTTCAGTGTGCTGATAGTATGCTTCAATGTCCATTTATTAGTAGCATAGTCTTCAAGGATCCAGACTGAAAGCTGGGACATATTGTGACCACTAACACCACCAATAGTATATACACACAAGTGACCCTGAGCTTGATGGATAGAGGGTAGAGTACCATGAGGCCTAAGAAGTTTTCTCCATGTCTTTCCCTCCATATCCACAATAAGTATTAGAGAGTATCCCATAATGTGTAGACAACCGTTAAGAAACACACTTGCTGATCTTGATCGTATCACATCATCAATGTCCTAGCCCCATTTAGATTACTGATAGATCCATGCTGTAGTTTGAGATGAGTAGATCTCCACACCTAGGCACTCAACGTCCTTCTCCTCCACAAATTCAGTCATATGAAAGTGCGATGAGGTTGTTGGATCGAACCCCAATTGAGCCTGACCAACAGCATGGATGCTAGGTGGCAGTACCCACAAATTCTTGGTTGCCAGATTGCAGACGACATAGTAGGATCCAGCAGCCTCAACGTACAAGCATAGGATGAGGCTATTGCAGCAATCTAAGACAACTACTTTGTCAATGGGGAAGGGCAAGAAGGACAAGTCCGGGCATTCAACGGTGACGCTGGTGAAGTTTCGCTCGCCTTTCTCGCCATCGTAGAAGAAGCCGACCATAGTCTGGGGCAGCACCTTACGGTTGTTGGAGATGAGGTGGTTCCAGGAGTGACAGACACATTTGTAGCACAACAAGGACCGAGCGGGGAGGTGGTGAAGGATCTCTAGAACAACATCCTCTACGAGGCTAGCCAATGCATTCCTGTTGTTGGGGGCCTCCTCCATTTCGAAGAGCCTGCGATCATCATTATGCAGTAGGATATGAGAGCTTCCTTAGTAATGAGATCACTAAAAAGGAAAATAATCCAACAAAGATCCATTAGTGCAGTGTGAAAGCATTACCCTTGCCTTTGGATCTAGCGATGGCGCGGCACGAGGCGTGCAATGGATCACACAAATTGCGAGAGCAACAATGCGCCGGCCGTGAGGGAGGTGGTGGCGGTGCGGTGCGAGGTGTGCAATGGAGAGAGGAACAATGCGCCAACCTTGAATATGGAGAAGTGGAATGGTGATGCAACCGTGTTGTGGGTAGTTGGAAAATGGGGAAATAACTCACGCTGAATTTACTACCATAGGTAGACCAAATGGTCGTGTAGGGCCGGCGGCCAGAACGCCTATCCAGTCGGCTCGGCTTTTCATGCGATGGAGAAAATACCACTGTCACATCTACTACTAAACCATCGGTGGTAGAAGTCTCAACTGTCGGTTTCCTTCATCTGAGGCCTCACTATTGGTCCAAGCGGCGGTGGAAGTAAAACAAAGTCACTTCTATTGCTATGACAGTGAAAGTGGCGATAGTGATAATCAATCTGTAGTAGTGCCTTTTTGTCACGCCAGCGTAGCTAGAGCGATAGTACCACGCTATCGTGCCACATGCGCTAGCGTGACAAGCTGAGCCATGGTGGCGCCCGATGTTGACCGTAGCTGGCGTGGTGGAGCATGGGCCCCAATTGATGGTAGTTAACAACCATTATATACCGTCAATATAACATACATAAGGGCATAAATATGATCACCTACAAAGGTTTAGAGGTTTAAACTAATAAGTTCTATGAGTTTTGGTGAATCTGTATTTTCTACAGGGTTTAACCAGAAAACCATCAAGATGGACCTACATGTCTGATTTAATTGCGCTTATCCACCACAAAACGGACACTAGAAGGTTTTAGAGGACACCAGAGGACACCACATCAAGGCAGAGAGATAGAGGATGCCAGGTGGGGCCGACCGGCCCCACCTGCAAGCCGCCTGTCTCTAGGGCCCACTGTCAGTGTCTGCATTGCAATGTCAGTTCTCCACCGCCTCCTAGGTTGCATCTACGCCATTCCTTAAGTCAGTTTGATCCAAGGGCTCATGTTTGATGCTTTGGGCTATATATACAGCCTCTGCCACCCCCTTGAGGCATCAAGTCATTTGAGAAGATAGAAACCCTAATCATCCTTAGAGCTCCACCATATTCTAGGGCATATCTAGTTAGGTTAGATCTAGAGGGAGGCAAGAGGCTTCACTTGGATTCCTGATCGTGTCAAGAGCATGGTTTGGTACAGTCCTTGTACCCCCTATCTTTTGTATCTCCATTGTTTTTATATGCTTGCTACAATTGTTATGACAATATTAGTATTCATCTTATTCATGTTCTTTGTTATAATGTTCATCGTCTACTTTGATTATATACTTAGTATAGCTAGTTTATCATTATGTTTATGCATAAGTTCGTAAAGCGCTCGCTCCAAAGTACACGGGTGAGTGGTTGACATTGTGTAAGCATGGTGCTTATACGTTGTTTACCTATGGATACACCCTATATTCTAGGCCATGTGATAGATCATGGATGTGACACTCCCATTGAGTCCTTTGTAGTCCACTCCCTGAATATAGGCATACAAGTAGGATCTAGTTACTGTTTACACCAGAATTTGGAAGGAGGATCTCAGAAGCTCGAGAGCTCCCAAAATCATGTCAGCAAGGAATCAATTTCGTGCGGATCAGAACTAGCTAATTCGGATGCAGCACTAGAATCGACTTTCATCAAATAGCGCCAGCAGATAACGACAGAGGCTATGATTAGCGCTGGGATGAGATATGCTAGACTCTACAAAAAGGGAAAGATTAGAGTCCAAGTTATCTTAAATTAGGAATGTTTTCATTTTATGCTAAAGGTTGTAACAAATCGTGCTTGAGTACGATTCATGTTTAGACTCCGGGTATAAATACCAAACCCCAGCTATTGTAAAGGAGAATCAATCAATCAAATACAAGTCAATTACTTTTTAGGGCTCTAGCCACCCCTTAGGAGTAGGAGTAGAGTAGATCTCAGTGAGTTCTTCAGCGAGTATGGCTGCATCGGTCTGGTCGACCTCCACTGCTTGTCTATAAGTACCGTTATGGTTTATACCTCTGTTCGTATGGCTGCATCGATCCGGTCGCCCCCCACTGTGACTCTGGTATAGGCTAGTTATCGACTCTTGTCTAATTCAAGTATGGCCTGTGTGATTCAACCTCACACCCCACTGCTTGAATTAGATCAAGGTCAAGTTATCGGCTCTACCTTAGTATGGCAGCCTTTGGTAGATTCATTAAGTTACCGATATTGCTTATTGCTTTCATCATTTACCTAATTACAGCAATATCACTCTGCCCGATTGAGATTGATCTGGATCGGCCTTATATCTTTTTTAACCCATCGTTTGCTAATCTAAAGTTGATCTAATCTACACCTTAAACGATGAGTTATGTTTTATCGGCTCTTTTACATCAATCTTAATTGTGCATAGCGTGTGGTTAAGGCATGTTCGATCTTGAGTAGATCTATTGGTTAGCGATAACTGTTTCATGGCCTGTGGGATTCTGCCTCTCACCCCACTGTTAGCACCGTGGAGTGGGGATCGTTAGTTGGTAGATCTATTCTTGAGAAGGCATGACCTTAACTGTGCGCTATGCCTGAATCGGCTATTTAGCCGATATCGAGCGCTTTCATGAATAGTTCACATTACGAGATCATTGAAGTAGAGATAAGTTGAAAGATATGTTAGCCCCATGATCTTATTATTGTATTACGGCCTGTATGATTCTGCCTCATGCCCCACTGATATTAGTAATGAGTTAGGGTCGTCGAGTCTATTGTTGTTTCTGTGGCTTGCATGATTCTGCCTCATGCCCCACTGGTCATGGCGATGGATGAGATCTAACATGTTCACTAGATTTATCTTTATTAAATGGTTAAGTGGTGTTGAATTGTCTCTTTATACAAAAAGGAGTTCGGTTACTTGTAATCATTGGCTCAGCATAAACCGATCATCATTGATATCTTATTGCCATTGATTAATATTTGCTTAAATAATATTTATCCAGAATGATAACCGATTCTTCTTATATGACCCCATGAGCTTTAATCGATTTATTCTTATGAATACGCTGGAATCGACTATTTAGTCGATCTCCTCTCATATCGGCTCTCAAAGCCACACATTCGGGACTGTCTGGCAACACCGGCACGTTCCGCCCTTAATTACTGATGAGCTTTCTCTCCTTGTCAATTGCAGGGTCAAATTTACTGGCACGTCTCGGGAGGATTGCACAGGATCAACCACCCTTGCGCTAAAGCTAGGCAGATCTGCTCCTTCGAGCAGACCCTTCTGGCTTGTTGTGTGTGTCCTCGGCATGGAGACAAAAATTCTATGTCGACACACATTTCTGGCACGCCCGGTGGGACCCCACAATCGTCACGGCGGCTCACAACAATGACAACATCCTTATGGTACATTATGAAGACCTGCCTGATGAAGATAAGGATACCATCAGCAAAGCTACAGAAGAATTTCAGAAGAAGTGTTTGTTGTCCTACACCAAAACACGTGATAGCACAATTATTCAGAAATTTCCACTACCGAGAGTTCTACTACATGGGCAGACAGATACAGTTGAAGCTAAAGATAGATGTTTCTTTACAGAAGCCATAGACAAATCTGTTCATGATGCCATATCAAGCCGCAATGAAGCTTTCATTGACGCATTTCATAATGCCATGAAAGAGGTGATTCATGGAATTCCAGTTGGTCAGGTTGGATCGACTTGTTACAACATTCCAGATCCATCAACTCAAGGGACTAATCAAGTCGGTACTAGCCATCAAGAAGCGGCACCAGCTGGTAATGGTGATGTCCAAATACTTCAAGGTTCATCTGAACAAACTCCAAGTATTACTACGAATCAGATATAGTACAATCCTGGACCATCAATACAACATGTGCAATAGCCGGCGGGGCAAGGTCAAAATCAGGTGATCAATTTTGGCACATCATGCCACATACCATCGTCGGCTCAAAAAATAGCACCATCAATTCAAAGGATCCGTAGAGATATAGATCCTTATGTCTATAATCAGAGACTTCAAGCAGCGAGCCAGCAAAGGACCCAACAGATTGAGATTCCATAAGGATATCACTATGGCACGGATTATAACACCCTCCACATGATGCCAAATTTAGGATATCAAGGCACGTGGGATTTCAATCCACAGATGGGTCAGCAAGTACCGAGAAACCCAAATCCGCAAGCTAACGAGTTGCTGCTGAAGGTGACTGAGATGATGAAGAATTAGTTCGGTCTGAAGCCAAAGGGGCCGATGTTTTCATACAAACGCTCATATCCAGAATGGTATGATTTGGTCGCTCTTCCTACAAATTACAAGCTCCCAGAGTTCGCCAAGTTCACCGGTCAAGACAGTACAAGCACAATAGAACATGTCAATCGGTATCTTACGCAATTGGGTGAAGCGTCAGTTGAGGATGCCCATCGAGTTCATTTCTTCTCCTTATCCCTGTCAGGACTAGCCTTCACTTGGTTTTTGTCACTACCAGTCAACTCCATTGCCAATTGGGTTGACCTAAAAAAGAAGTTTCATACATATTTTTACACTAGGACTAGAGAAAAGAAGATAACTGATTTGACAACCATGAGATAGAGGACTAATGAGTCGGACATTGAGTTTGTTCAGAGATTCCGAGAGACTAGGAACTTGTGCTTCTCATTGAACTTGGCCGATGATCAGCTAGCTACTTTAGCTGTCCAAGGAATGTTGCCAATGTGGAAAGAAAAGCTGCTAGGACAAGAATTTGACAACTTGGGTCAATTGGCTCAACGAGTAGCAGCGCTCAATAGCCAATTCCAAAGTATGCGCAGAGATACCTGATTCTAGAAGAGTACCACCATAGCCGAAGCTTACGATCCATACCCAGCAGATAATGGCTATGAAGATGAAGAAGATGAGGTTGCTGTAGCTCAATGGAATTGGGGCAAGAAGACAGTAATGGTGCCAAATCCTTGGGGAAGAGGAGTCGAGGAGAGCTATGACTTTGATGTCACAAAATTGGATAAGCTCTTTGACTTCTTACTTGAGAAGGGCCATATCAAATTGCCGGACAATTATGTTATGTTGCCCCCTAAACAGTTAAAGAATAAGAAGTTCTGCAAGTTCCATAATGCTACTTCTCATTCCACCAATGAATGCAAAATTTCCAAGCAGCATATACAGAGGGCTATTCAGCAAGGGAGGCTCAAGTTTGATACACCTCGGAAGATGAAGGTGGATGATAATCCTTTCCTAGGAGATCAAAATATGGTTGATGTTGGGCTATTCAATGGAAAAACTAAGGTCCTAACATCAGCCAAATCGAGAGAAATAGGAACAGTTGATCCCAAGATGCAAATATCGGCTGATGAATACAGAGAGATTAGAAAATGTCGTAATCAGCAGAGGTGCCGATATGAACAGGGGGAAACATCAAAGGATGGAGCGACAAAGTCACGAGTCACATCTCAGATCCTGTTAAACAAGTGGCAGCGGCAGAAGGAAAAAGAATTATCAGTGATGGTTAGAGGATCAAGAATACTAGCGTCAACTAGAAGAAGAGGGGTGTGAAAGGAAGCAAGCCGAATAGCACTGGAATTGTCCTATCTTCAGATACTACTGGAACGAAGGTTTGAAATTGCCTACCAGACATGACTGTCTAGAATGCAGCAATCAATATTGGGAGTTTAGGTGATCTCAAGTCAACCGCTGGTCTATCCATGCCCAGGATGCATATCATCGTAATAACATGGATCGACGCTTAAAAAATAAAAGTATTCATGATTGGCTAGGAAAAAGAGTTGTTGGCCAAGACTGGGCTGATCATGAAGAAGGAAGCAACCAGAGGGAACTTGTTTGGCAGGGAGGCCATTGGTGCCCTGGAGGTTTAACAAGAAGCCAGAAGAGAAGAGTGCAACGCCTAAGGAATAAGGATATAGAATAGGCTCAGCCATCTGGTAAAACTCAAGTGTGGCATACCAAGCAAATAGCTGGTAAGAAGCAACCATCGACTAATATCCAAATGGCTTTTCTGTTGCCATCAGAATTCAGAGCTCCAGCAGATCAGGAAGTTTACTCAGACTTCGATGAATTAGAGTATGAAGAGATGATTGCCATGTTGACGGTTACCCACCAAGCGATATTTGATAAGTCAGTCAAACATCGGCACTTGAAGGCTTTATACATGAAAGGTTTTGTTGATGGGAAGCCGATGAATAAAATGTTGGTGGATGGAGGTGCTTCTGTCAATCTTATGCCTTACACTACTTTTCATAAGCTTGGTAAGGGACCAGGAGATTTGCTTGAGACCAACATGATGCTTAGAGACTTCGGAGGGAATACATCTAAGACTCGGGGGGCAATAAACGTCGAGTTGACAATCGGGAGTTAAACTCTGCTCACCACGTTCTTTTTCATCGATGGAAAAGGCTCATATAGTTTACTCCACGGTCGTGACTAGATTCACGCAAACTGTTGCATGCCATCAACCATGCATCAATGTTTGATTCAATGGCATGGGGATGATGTCGAGGTGGTTCGCACTGATGAGTCTGTGAGCATCGCAATAGCCGATCCAGTGTTTTGGGAATTAGGAGACTTTGAATGCCTT
The DNA here is from genome assembly GCF_019320115.1 of Miscanthus floridulus. Taxonomy (NCBI): domain Eukaryota; kingdom Viridiplantae; phylum Streptophyta; class Magnoliopsida; order Poales; family Poaceae; genus Miscanthus; species Miscanthus floridulus. The sequence continues at coordinate 45,337,979 of NC_089597.1, forward strand.
TCTGGCAAAACATGGGAATGAGGCTTCATCAGGATTAATACTGAAGGCCAACAGCCGGTTCAAGCAATCAGCTCTGAAAGTTTGTTTTAATCAATAATTGTGGCGTCGCGTCAGCCATTGAGTTAAGGAAAAATAAACATTGAGTCTTGGAAATGGGTTTAGGCCGACATATGTGAATGCTGAGTTAAAGTGTAAGTGTGATTCGGAGTTAATGGATTTGTTAAGGGAAGTTCTATTTCACTTAATAGGATGATTGACTTGGATTGATCGATTGTTTGATCTTTGGAATGAAAAATGCATGAAGAGATGTTATCCTGACATCTAAATTTGATAGCCGATTCGTTCTCGGCTCTAATAGCCGATACCAGGAGGGTATCGCTTCTGGTTCAAAAGGTAAAAATCTTCAAAGATAATAAAAGCTGATATGATATGTATCGCCTATAGAGCAAAAACAAAAAGCAAAAACAATCATACGCAAGGATGTCACACTGAAGCACAATCATAAAGGAACAAGAGTCTTCATTCATCGGTTCATCCTAAATACAAACTAGTCAAAGACCTTGTTCACCACATCCTGAGCGGGTGTGATGTCCACGATGGCCTCTGCCACTGTGGTGAAATCTTCTATCAGATCTTCATGTCCCTCGGGGCCATCGTCGGTCAGGAAGCCGACCTCCATGGTGTGGAGATCATGCCCGGTTTGGACCTGCACCGCAGCCAGCACCACCGACGTGCCATGACGAATGCTATGAAGGGCAATATTCTGGACACGGACCGGGATGTCTTGGAGACGAGTGTCAATGAGGGACCCCTGGCATTGACGGCGTCCGCGGCCACGTTCGCCGCTAATTGAGGAGACTCGAATTGCACCGTTTGGGCTGGCGATTGTAGAAGAATATCAAGACGAAAGCAATGGAAACAAGAATGGGAACATTCATGGAGCTCATCTTACATGCTACCGCAGCGTTAGACTTAGCCAGTTGCGCTCGGACGGTGTTGGTCTCCTCTTCCGCCGCATTAAGGGCAGCCTGGAGGACTCCCAGATGAATCTCCAGTTGGTCATTGTTCCGAATCACCTCGGAATAACAGTCCTCGGCCGCCCTCCATTCTCGAAAGAAGCGCCGGGCATCATCACCATCATACGAGTTGGAAGAACCCGACGATGAAGCCGACGCAGAAGATGTAGCGTTAGCAGGATTATCAGTCCTAGGTAAAGGGTGAAGGCTATCATTCACAATGAGTTTATAGGTAAGTCGGAATAGATCGTCATCATGAACAGGGGTTGCCAATCTTACCTTATGCATCGGAGACGCTGGTTCATCAGCATGTCTTCTGCCGGTATCTCCCCTGCCACGCGCTTACCTCGATTACCTTCGTCAGTGATGAGGAATGATTGAATCTATAGAAAAGAGGGATGGAACCACTACAAGGTTTTAGCAGATGGAGGAAAACAAAGGAACAGTTGCAGATAGAGAGGCGTTTGAAGCCAAAACCCTCGGTTGGTATTTGAAGACATGAAGCGGATAGGCGGACGCCTCGGGACGCGCAAAAGGCAACTACAATTAATAGAAGGCGAAACACCACTCCACAAATGTCGAAATACAGCACCATATAACTAAGGATAGGAGATTAATGGGCTCTCTTGACAAAAGCCATGTTTTTAGACCTAAGTGGGATTGAGATCAGGAGTCTGGAATCGGTTATTTGCAAAAGAATCGGCTCTTTAGCCAAAGTGGAGGTGATCAGTCGACTGTAGTAATTCTTTAAACCTCTCGCCTGTTCAAATGCCCCTTAGCCAAAGGGGTTTTGCGGTCAAACAAACTCCTCTGAACCTGTTTCACCTTCAGGACCTAATCTTCAAAAATGTAAAAGGGAGACAAGACTCTGAGGAGGGCTGAGAATAGGTTGTCCTTGATGACCAAGAGCAGAGGATCTAATATGACCGCCTTATGGACTTGTGTATAAATACAATGCAGTCTTTCTTTGGGAAGTTCAAACTGGATCAAGCCGTGTTATGTTGCAAAATGATTTATCAAGCCGAAGTCTACTAGAATTTTGTGATGGATGACTTTAAAGACTTGAGGTGCCTTCAGCTGCATGCTCTTGAAAAACACTGAAGCTAATAAACTAAGGATTGCAAGGTATTACGATTAAAAGGTCAAGATCAAGCAATTTTCTGAAGAAGACTTAGTCTGGAAAATAAAGTCACCGATCAAGTCAGGGAACAGCAGGTTCGGTGAAAGGTTAGCCAACTGGGAAGGACCTTATCGGATCAAATGTCATGCGCATGGTGATGCTTATAGATACTGAGAAGAGAAAGAAATTTCGGCAGAGCAATCAAATGGGAAATATTTGAAGGAATATTACCCTAGCATTTGGATTGACACTTAACAACCAATTTGCTCGGTCGTCAGTTTTAGTAGCCGATACCGAAAGGGTATCGTTGCTAGCAAGTAAACCTAAAGGGGTGAAAAGTCAGTACAATGCGAATCGATTATGCCGATAGAGTGATGCGTGTAATGAGGAATATGAAACAAAGGAGAAATCACTCAAGATGAAGAAATTGTTTGCTAAATACCACCTATTACAAGTTATGGGCCGAAAGACATTTTGCCTACTATATCATCGGCCAGGGTGTTGAAGGCCACAGAGTCGGCGGTGCTAAGGAAATCCTTAGTCAAACGCTCGTGATCCCTAGGGTGCATCGCATCCGGAAAACCATGAGGAAGAAGCCGAAGATTGTGGCCAGAACAAGCCTGTGCGGCAGCCAACGCCGTGGCAGCACCATGATAGACGCCGTGAAGAACGACCTCCCTGACACGATTTGGGATGTCATACAGGCGAACTATTGGGATGACGCCTATGGCGTTGACAAATCCTGCTGCATACTCCGCAGCTAGTTGAAGGTTCTCTAGTTGAGCGAACAAATCTAAAAAGTTTAAAAGGGAGATGATCAGAATCCTGAAGGTGAAGTTGAAAGGAAACAAAGGTTATGTTATTTCACCCATGATTCTGGCCTCGGCTTTGGCCAATTTATCATCCACTGAATCAACCATGTGAGGCGATTAACATCGAGCCATGGCCAGGGTTGATTCTGTGAGAGAAAGACATTCGGTAAGACTCTAGCCGTGGCTATCAATGGTGGCGAGCAGGTCATCATTGCTGATCCGCCGCCTTGGGTATCAAGGAAGCTGGTGATAAGCTGTTGACAAGGAAGGCCCTAGAGGCCGAACAGAGTTGGCCCTATGACCTGATGCAGTGGGTGCATCACGGGCTACACTCTCTCGACGATGAAGGCGCTGGTGCGATGTTACAGATCCATCGAGAGCGCCCTTAGCAGACCTCTTGCTGATTTCCATGATCCCAAGTTTACAGAAAAAATAGGGACTATATTGAGGATGCAAAGGGATTGAGACGAAGTGGATTTTTATTCGACCTTCAGCCGTGGCCCGTATATATAGCCCGGGGAGGCAAAATCAGTTTCGCCGGAGATATGAAATTGAAATCAGAGACGGAAACGGATCAACACAACAAGAATTCAGGGGACGGATGATGGAAAGGTAATAGATTCAAACTTATCACTTCCCCAAGTTATGAAGCATCATGGGACAGATACAAAGAGTTTACATGGACCAAAGATGAACCCACCAAGGCTTCTTTTGGATTGAAGGAAGTCTGGATCCCCACAAGGCCAAGGATCATCATAAACTAAGTCACATCGGTCCATTAATAAGATTATGCCAAAGAAAGGGAAAGGCCGCCTGACTAGCAGATACCCACAGGTTTCTCAGTGACTGGGGAAACCGCTGGAAAGAAGCTTGCGGTTCTCCCGATAGGCATTTGATGGAACGAACAAGGGAAAAGTGTCCACACATTCTAGCCCTTGCAAACACTAGAACAGCTCTGCAAGCATGGTGAGAAGACACAAGCATGTCACAAGACTTCTTCTAGCCACAACAGCTGATCCTCTTGCTCGACAAGGTGCTAGAATGGGTGACACAATCACCCTATGCACAAGAATTCTTCTAACAACTCAAGATCTTTAAAGAGATAGGCCATGGAGGGTCTAGTGGAGTTGGGAGCACTCGAAAAGACGAATGGAAGAAAAACATGGCTAAAGTGTCGAGTTGCTCTTGCCAGAGTCAAACGAGCGTTTTATAGCCGGTCTGAGAAGATGAATCCAAATGCCAGTGAAACAGTGATGCTCTTGCAAAATTTTGAGGCATAGGCTCATGAATGGACGTAAGCAGCGACAAATGGTGGACCCCAGATCAAGGTTCTCTACCCATGACTGTGGACCAATCAGGGATGCAGACAGGATAATTTTGGAATAAAATTACTTTTATCCCAAAATTGGGGGGCATGTGTTTACACCAGAATTTGGAAGGAGGATCTCAGAAGCTTGAGAGCTCCCAAAATCATGTCAGCAAGGAATCGATTGCGTGCAGATCGGAACCAGCTGATTCGGATGCAGCACTAGAATTAGCTTTTTTCAAATAGCGCCAGCAGATAACGACAGAGGCTATGATTGGCGCTAGGACGAGATATGCTGGACTCTACAAAAAGGGAAAGATTAGAGTCCAAGTTATCTTAAATTTGGAATGTTTTCATTTTATGCTAAAGGCTGTAACAAATCATGCTTGAGTAGGATTGTTTAGACTCCGGGTATAAATACCAAACTCTGGCTATTGTAAAGGAGAATCAATCAATCAAATACAAGTCAATTACTTTTTTCAGCTCCGGCCACCCCTTAGGAGTAGGAGTAGAGTAGATCTCGGCGAGTTCTTCAGCGAGTACAGCTGCATCGGTTCGGTCGACCTCCACTGCTTGTCTATAAGTACCGTCATGGTTTATACGTCTGTTCGTATGGCTACATCGATCCGGTCGACCCCCACTACGACTCTGGTATAGGCTAGTTATCGACTCTTGTCTAATTCAAGTATGGTCTGTGTTATTCTTCCTCACACCCCACTGCTTGAATTAGATCAAGGTCAAGTTATTGACTCTACCTTAGTATGACAGCCTTTGGTAGATTCATTAAGTTACTCATATTGCTTATTGCTTTCATCGTTTACCTAATTACAGCAATATCACTCTGCCCAATTGAGATTGATCTGGATCGGCCTTATATCTTATTTAACCCATCGTTTGCTAATCTAAAGTTGATCTAATCTACACCTTAAATGATGAGTTATGTTCCATCGGCTGTTTTACATCAATCTTAATCGTGCATAGCGTGCGGTTAAGGCATGTTCGATCTTGAGTAGATCTATTGGTTAGCGAGAACCATTTCATGGCCCGTTATCACGGCCTGTGGGATTCTGCCTCTCACCCCACTATTAGCACCATGGAGTGGGGATCGTTAGTTGGTAGATCTGTTCCTGAGAAGGCATGACCTTAACTGTGTGCTATGCCTAAATCGGCTATTTAGCCGATATCGAGCGCTTTCATGAACAGTTCACATTACGAGATCATTGAAGTAGAGATAAGTTGAAAGATATGTTAGCCCCATGATCTTATTATTGTATTATGGCCTGCATGATTCTGCCTCATGCCCCACTGATATTAGTAATGAGTTAAGGTCATCGAGTCTATGGTTGTTTCTACAGCCTGCATGATTTTGCCTCATGCCCCACTGGTCATGGCGATGGATGAGATCTAACATGTTCACTAGATTTATCTTTATTAAATGGTTAAGTGGTGTTGAATTGTCTCTTTATACAAAAAGGAGTTCGGTTACTTGTAATCATTGGCTCAGCATAAACCGATCATCATTGATATCTTATTGCCATTGATTAATATTTGCTTAAATAATATTTATCCTGAATGATAACCAATTCTTCTTATATGACCCCATGAGCTTTAATCGATTTATTCTTATGAATACGCTGGAATCGACTATTTAGTCGATCTCCTCTCATATCAGCTCTCAAAGCCACACATTCAGGATTGTCTGGCAACACCGGCACGTTCCGCCCTTAATTACTGATGAGCTTTCTCTCTTTGTCAATTGCAGGGTCAAATTTACTGGCACGTCTTGGGAGGATTGCACAGGATCAACCACCCTTGCGCTAAAGCTAGGCAGATCTGCTCCTTCGAGCAGACCCTTCTGGCTTGTTGTATGTGTCCTCGGCATGGAGATGAAAATTCTATGTCGACAGTTACGAAGGAAGACAAGCTCTTTTCTTAATCTTCCTTAGTAATATCCCTTATGTGTAGATATAAAGATAATCTTAGCCATGATTACTAGTTGTAATTGCACTAATCAATGTATGCCTTGACTTATAATTAAGAATGACTTTGGAATTTGTCCTCTAGTATTCTACCTAACAATGCTAATGCCATAGAAGGGAGTACTCTGAGTGGTTTATCATTATCATTGATCAATACTTATCACAAATATATATCTTATCCTATGACTTACCCCTTTTATGAGTAGAATATTGGTTATGGGTTACTTCTCCATCAATAGTATAAGTTATCAATACTTGTCCATGCTAGACCTTCCCAGTGGTAAAATATAAATAATGATACTTGGAATACTCTTGGGTGAATTGCTACAATGGTATAATTATCTGTGCGCTTGCAGATCCCTTTTCATTCATATATCTTTATATTCTTTCTAGTCACATAAAATGATAAAGAACTACTTAGTATCATTCTAGTAGTGATGCTAGGCAGTACCAACAAGCATCTCTGGTACCATCACTTGGGATGACAACCTAGTAAAGTAATGTTAGGAGATATTGGTAATTAATAGGTGGCTACTAAAACAAGTGACAAGTTAATAAATACCAACAAGCATTTCTGGCGCCGTTGCCGGGGAAGTGTCACACCCAATTTTATGGATAAAATTGAATGCACTAAACCCATGTGTGCCCAGGGATCAGTCACACACATAAGTTGATAAATTACAAAAGTATCATCACGGTGTATCTTACATCACGATTAATACCATAACATAGTCATACACAACACAACGAAAAATAAAAAAAAGGCAACTCTCTTGTGGAAGCTCCAACAAAGGGATGGTCAACTGGTTGACCACAAGCCTAAAAGTCCTCTGGAAACTCCTCATACTCATTGACATCTGTTACCCATCCGGAATTTTTATCCAAATATTGAAAGTAAACAAGCGTAAGTACTTCCCGTACTTAACAAGATAACATGGGGTTATGAAAGCTCAAAAAGAATGACTCTGGTTTACTACAGTTAGCACTTTTAGTAAGTCAAGATTTTATCATCAACTATTGCCAAGTTATGCTTAAGCCCCAATTAAACCCACATGATCAGATATCAGGATCAATTGTATCATATTATCATCATAGAACATCATAAATGAACAGCAATAAATAACCAGTTATTCTATGACTTTTCTAGGCCGCTCATGACCGTGAGCATGGCTATTATAACAGTTTGTAACCCTCTGCAGAGGTTGTGCACATTCACCGTGAGTCGTGATTCCCATATGCCCGGGTTAATTACTCCCATATCACTGCCAAGGTGAGCGGGCGGGGTACACTATGAAGCCATTTCATAGGTTTTTCTAACAACTTAGGGCTGCTAGGTTTCCTCAGCAGACAGATGTAGGAACCCCTCTTTCCTATGGCACAAATCCTTCGTGGCTATACACATAAGAACAGGGGCAGTCCTATACCCAACGTGGCTAGCCCCTTTTGCGCCATAAAGGTAACCTCTAACAAGCTAGAAAAGGTCCTATTACTGAGCTAAAGTCAGAGCCATGTGACCATCACGGTTGCACTATCAGTGCCAGCTTTTGCTAACAAATAAGTCCTTATGGAGGGCCAAGAGCATCATGATCAAAAGTCATTTGCACATTTGCCCTATAATTTAGTTGTTTAAAAGAAACTTTTACCTTTTCTTTCTATAGAATCATTGTTCAATATGTAGATCATGTACAGTTATGTTGAGCGCTAGCAAACTACCCATATGCATATAACCCGTAGGAGACAAGGGAACAGGATAGTCCTGCTGGTCATCAAAGAACTCTTGGTTTCCAACGTTCTCCTCACCGTCTGAACACGACCAACATAGCAACATACAACATTTCAGGAACATTCATGCAAAGCAAACAATCCTATAATTAGAATAGTACACCAGAAGTGTAGAAAACAAGATAAAATGTTTATGAAAAGAATCTATGTCTTGCTACGATCACGTCAACACAAAGTTCACGAAAAACGGAGCTAAAACACGAAAGTTATGAATTAAACGGGGTTTCCTATAGCAATTTATTTAATTAAACCTAACCATGAAATTTAAAAGTTGTGAACATGGTTAACAGTGGTATTAACACGTAGATTATGCAATTACGAAACTAACGCACTTTGAATGGGTCGGTTTGGAGCTAAAACGATGATTTTATAAGCAAAACAATGCAGTGGCATTTCTATAAATAGTATGAACTATTTTAGATTTAAAATAAATCAAATCCGGAATTAATTAAAACGGCCGAGGACTGCGGGTTCAATTAAACAGAACTTGGGGGTCTCTTTAGCAAAAGGACCTGCAAAGGGGTATCGGCCATCCTGGGCCGTTGATCAAGCGATGGACGGTAGAGAAAAAATGGGAGGGAGAGAGAAAGGGGTGCTGGCGGTCGGAACAGTGCTCCGGCGGTGGGGCACCGTGGCTGGCGACGAGGAACTCGCCAGGGCACTCGATTCAGGGGCTACGGGCCTAGGTTCGATGAACCAAAGGCACCAGGGGATAGAGGGGGTGCAGGTGACCTCGCCCAGGCCAAGAATGCGGCCGGAGGACACGACCGAGGCGGTGGTGGCCATGGCTGGCGGCGTGAAGCTCGTCGACGCACACGAATTGGGCCCTAGAGGCCAAGAGTTACAAAGCTCAAGCCATGGGGAGAAGGAGGGGAACCAGGGGGTCTCACCGCGGATGAGAAACGACGACAAAGGCTGCCCAGGGACGATGGACAGCGTGGCAGTTCTCCGAGCTTTGGCGGATCACAACTATAGCGGTGGTTATGGCTTTCGTGTGCTCGGCGAGTGCGAAAATGGAGCGGGGGAGGCAGCAGGGAGGGCGGCGATGGGTCTGGACCCCCTTTTGTAGTGGCTGGGGCATGGGGGAGATTATCCCACGACACGAAGTGGGCGCGGGCGACGGTTGCGGCTTGACCGCACGCGATGCGGGAGGTTGGAGAGGGCGCCGACATGCAGGCCCAAGCCATCAGCGGTAGATAGAAGGGGGAGGGCGCGGCGGCGGTTGCTAGCTCGCCCGAGTGGGCCGGCGCCTTGCTAGGCCACGCGATGTAGGCCGTTGCGGTGAGCAAGGGAGAAAGCCAAGCTGGGCTGGCTGGGCTGGTGCGGAGGAGTTGGGCCAGTAGGCCAAAATGAGTAAGGGAGGGGGAGAAAAGAAGAAAGCCTTTTTCTTTTTATTTTCTAGAGTTTTAACAAACCATTTTCAAATTGATTTTGTATCCAATTCAAATTTGATCAAAACCAATCATTACAAAAATAAAGGTGCAGCAACATGTATGCATCAAGAGGTTACTAACCTTATATTTGATTTTTAATTTCACAAAATTTATTATTTTCCTATATTTTAATGCACACATAATTGCATACATAAATCAAATTTAACTATAAAAAATGCAAATTTTAGGGTGTTACAATTCTACCCCCCTTAAGATGAATCTCGTCCTCGAGATTCGGATGATTGCTTACTCAAACAGTTGTGGATAAGACTTTCACAAATCCTCTTCTTTTCCCTAGTAGCCTCATCCTTTGTATACCATTTCTACTATACCTTGCACATTTTTATAACATGACTCCTTGTAACTCTTTCTGCCATCTGTAAGATCTTTATCAGTTACTCTTCATATGTGAGATCTTCCTTAACAACAAGTTCTTCTAAAGGAATCTGCTCTTCTGGTACTTGCAAACACTTCTTTAATTGAGAAACATGAAACACATCGTGCACACCTGACAAACTCTCAGGCAGTTCCAACTGATAGGCTACTTCTCCATGTCTCTCTAAGATCCTAAAAGGTCCAATATACCTCAGTGCCAACTTTCCCTTCATATTGAATCTTTTCACATTTCTCGTTGGTGACACCTTCAAGTACACAAAATCTCCAACTTTGAAAGTCAGCTCTCTTCTACGAGTATCAGCGTAACTCTTTTGTCAGGACTGAGCCACTCTCAAGTTGTCTCTAATCATTCTCACTTGTTCTTCTGTGTCTCTAAGGACATCGGGTCCAAACACTTGAGTTTCACTAGTCTGATTCCAGAACAAAGGCGTTCTACATTTACGCCCATACAACGCCTCAAAAGGTGCCATCTTGAGACTCTTCTAGTAACTATTGTTGTACGAGAACTCAGCATATGGTAGACTCTTATCCCAACTAGTACCATACTGTAGTGCACAAGCTCTCAACATATCTTCTAAAATCTGGTTGATCCTTTTAGTCTATCCATCAGTTTGTGGGTGGTAAGCAGAACTGAAATTCTACTTTGTCCCCAAGGATCTATGTACTTTCTTCCAGAATTGTGATGCAAACTAAGTGCCTCTATCAGACACAATTTTCTTGGGAACACCATGTAAGCACACTATCCTTTCCATGTACAACTCTGCTAGCCTTGCACCTGTATAGGTAGTCTTGACTGGTAAAAAGTGAGAAACCTTGGTGAGTCGATCCACTATTACCCATATTGAATCATAACCTCTTTGAGTGCGGGGCAAACCTATGATAAAATCCATACCAACTTCTTCCCATTTCCATTCAGGAATCTTCATTGGTTGTAGCAACCCTGCAGGTCTTTGATGCTCAGCTTTTACCCTTTGACAGGTGTCACACAAAGCCACATACTCTGCCACATCTCTCTTTAAACCATACCACCAATACTTCTCTTTGAGATCCAAATACATCTTGGTACTTCCAGGATGTATAGAATAAGCAGACTCATGTGCCTCTTGCAGAACTACATCACGGATAGCCTTCACTTCAGGTACACATATCCTTTTCCTGAACCAAAGAGTACCATTCTCATCCATCCTGAATCCTGGTGCCTTTCCAAGCACTATATTCTCCGCTATCTCCTTAAGTTTTTCATCCTCCAATTGTCCTTTGCGTATTTCTTGCTCCAAGGTAGGCTCTATCACCAATTCAATTGCATTATTGACAAAGCTCAAGTTGAGATACTCCATTTCAGCACACAACTCTGTTGGCATATATGTCATCCGAAGTCCATTGGCATAGCTCTTCTTGCTAAGTGCATCAGCTACGACATTTGCTTTTCCCGGATGATAATGCACTTCCAAATCTTAGTCTTTGATCAATTCTAGCCAACGACGTTGTCTCATATTCAGATCTGACATACTTCAAACTCTTGTGATCTATATAGATATCACTCTTATGCCCAATTAGGTAATGTCTCTAGATTTTCAAAGCATGAACCACAACTGCCAATTCCAAGTCATGAGTAGGGTAGTTCAACTCATGCTTCCTCAATTGTCTAGATGCATATGCCACCACTCTTCCTTCTTGCATAAGAACACATCCAAGGCCCAAACGAGATGCATCACAATATATAGAGAAGTTCTTGCTTAAATTGGGCAAAATCAACACTGGAGCTATAGTCAATCTCTTCTTTAGCTCATCAAAGTTTGCCTAGCATTTATCAGACCATACAAATTTAGCATTCTTTTCCAATAGAGCCGTCATAGGCTTAGCAAGCTTGGAAAAACCCTCTATGAACCTCCTAAAGTATCCAGCCAATCCCAAAAAGCTACGAATCTCACTTACATTGGTTGGTGGTTTCCAATTCAATACATCTTGCACCTTGCCTGGATCCACTGCTATTCCACCATTGGAGACAACATGACCCAGAAAAGAGACCTCCTTCAACCAAAACTCACACTTGCTCCGCTTAGCGTACAACTTATGTTTTCTAAGATTTTGCAAGATCAACCTTATATGTTCAGCATGCTCTTCTTCAGTCTTGGAGAATATCAGTATGTCATCAATGAATACCACCACAAATTTATCAAGAAACTCCATGAACACCATATTCATCAGATACATAAAGTATGCAGGTGCATTGGTTAATCCAAAAGACATAACGGTATACTCATACAAACCATACCGTGTAGTGAATGCTGTCTTGGGTATGTCCAAGTTTCGAATCTTTAGCTGATGGTAACCTGAGCGGAGATCAATCTTGGAGAACACATAGGCTCCTCTCAACTTATCAAACAAATCATCAATCCTTGGCAAAGGGTATTTATTCTTGATAGTAACCTCATTAAGTGAACGATAATCCACACACATCCGTTGGGTACCATCCTTCTTATCCACAAAGATCACAGGTGCCCCCCATGGGGAAGAATTGGAGCATATGAAACCTTTTTCTTGCAACTCTTTTAGTTGTTTCTTAAGCTCTTCTAATTCATTAACCCCCATTCTATATGGACGTTTAGCTATTGGTGCTGTTCTAGGTAATAATTCAATAATGAATTCAATGTCACGGTCAGGTGGCATACCTGGCAAGTCATCGGGGAAGACATCCGGGAACTCCTCCACAACATGATCTTGTTTATTAGCATTACCATCCAGCTGGTTCACAGTGGCTGTTGGCTAAGCTTGCACTACCACTTCTACACAAATTCTATCTCCATTAGGTGCTGTCACAACAACAGATCTCTCCTAACACTGAATCACTGCCTGGTGTTGTTTCATCCAATCCATTTCCAGAATAAGATCAATCCCCGCTGTTCTCAACACAATAGGTTTCACTTTGAAGTCTACCCCCTTAAGGAAAGACTAGCTGAGGGACTCCAATAAGAAGTTGGCATACTACCTCCCGGTGAATTTACTAATATGGGTTTTTTCATGGCACATAAAGGTGTGCTATGCATTCTAACAAAAGCTTGGGAAATAAATGAATGCGAAGCATTGGAATCAAAAAGTACTGTAGCAGAGATAGAGTTGACACTGAACGTACCCAACATGACCTCAGGCGTCTCCTGAGCTACATCAGATGACACATAGTTCACTTTTGCAGTGTGAGGTGGTCAGGCATTGAACTTCGGATTGCCATTCTAGTTCTGTGGAGCTTGCTGGTTCTGCTTCTTTGGACACTGATGAGCATAGTGACCTACTTCTCCACAGTGGTAGCATGCGTTGGGGTTATTGGGTGCACCACTCTTCATAGGAGCATTGTTGGGCATTCCCTGGTGTGATGCCAGATTGCCGGTCTGTTGCTGGGGACGCTGATTACCAAACTGTTGCTGGTACTGAGGGCGTTGCTGGAACTGGTTACGCTGAGGATCCTGACCACGGTTTCCTTGGTTAGATGGTCCTTGATTCCTCTGCTAAAAACCTTGCTGGGGATAGGCACGCGGGCGGGTGTTGCTTCCAGAAGCTTGCCCTTGAAGCCTTCTCTTCTTGGCTTCCATCTCCTTGCGCTTATTGTCAATCACAATAGCATGGTTCACCAATGACTGAAAGTTAGGGTATGTGTTGGACATAAGCTGGAGCTGCAGGCCATCATAAAGTCCCTTGAGGTAGCGGCGTTGCTTCTCCTTATCCTCAGCTACATCATTTGGAGCATAGCGTGATAGTTGAGCAAACTTGTCACGATATTCTGCCACAAACATGGATCCTTGCTTAAGGGACCTGAATTCCTCCTGCTTCAACTCCACTAGTCCATCGGGGATATGATATGACCAAAAATTGTCCTTGAATTCCCGCCAGATGATATTAGGAGCACCATTGGGGCATCCATACTAGAAAGAATCCCACCAATCCTGAGCTGCTCCCTGGAGTTGACCAGAAGCATACAACACCTTCTCAAGATCATTGCATTGTGCTATGTTAAGTTGCTTTTCCACAACACGCAACCAATCGTCTGCCACCAAGTGGTCTGAGGCATGGGTGAACATTGGAGGGCGACCCTTCATGAATTCTCCATGCTTGTCTCTGACCTGAACAGGCAATGGTCCTCTTGCAGGTTCGTTATCCAAGCATTGCATCATGGCTTGCATCAACTGCGCTTGCATTCCCATCAATTGCTCCATAGTCACTGGTGGCGGTGGTGGTGGATTCATGGGAGCACCATGACCACGACCACGGCCTCTGCCTCTTCCTCCTCTTGCGGCCATCAGTTTTCCAAACAAATGCACAAAATTTTAGAGATTTCCAAATTATAGAGAACTTATAAAAGATAAGGAACAACGCTGAGGATTTTCTGGACAAGATTCAAATACAGCAGTTTGGTAAATCTGTCACAACTTGAGTTTCAGAGACCCAAAAGAGGCGTACCAAGAATGGTTAGAAAGCCTAGGAGATCAGCTACAACTTTTATTTAGAACACTTTTACATATTCTGATATACACATGGTCAAAAAATAGAGCTAAACCGAATCTGTTCTGGGTTCCAGGCTACGCAGAAACATCAACTTGTGATAGCTAGATCTCACAAACTTGAACAGATATTGATGTGATTCCAGAGACATTTGAAATATACAGAAGTCTAGATATCTCCATAAAAAAATCAGAATTTTTGGCAGCTCAGATCTCGAGATACAAGATAAAGAACACAAGCTGCTCTAGAAAACAGCACAACAGAGATATGATAAAGCAAACCCATCTGCATTAAGACCTCATCTAAACTTAAGGTTCAAATCTATGAAATTTGTGGACATGCCCACAAACCTCAAGCAATCAAACAAACTCCAAATCATCCAAGTTCACAATTAAAAAATTCTGATCACTAAAGTTCATAAGACAAAACAAGACCAGACATGACACATGAACTAACAACGTCGTAGCTTAAACAAGGTACCAAACACCTATGGGGCTATGTCAACCATGGTGAATGACCAGGTCTTCTTCTTGTAGATCGGTGGCTGCCCAAGTTGAACATGCAGTTCGTCAACTTGCTTCTGGAGATGCCTCCCGGCCCTCTACGATGCACGCAGCTCTCCCTTGACTTCTTCATCTATCCCCTGCATGGCATGGACATGTTGCACTGTTGCTTCTAGAGTTGGATCACTTTCTGGTGGTGCAAGGACCTGCCAATTACCCTCATGATCATTGTGAGGAAGGAGCTATGGGGTGTATGACCCTAGATACCCACGGTAGACCACATGGGCTGCGCCCCTTGGGGTGGCCCAGCCCACAAGAAGAAGCCTTACGGGGCACGACTCTGCTCGGCGCCTTCCGCAAGACATCGGGAAGATATCCTGAAGATACTACGAGTTCTGTTAGGATATGTATGATCCCAAGTTTCCTGTAATCAGTTATTACTTTCCGATTATCTCTTAGATCTAACTGACTTGTAACCCTGCCTCCCAGACTATATAAGGCGGGCAGGGACCCCCTCTAAAATCATGGCATATCATACGATAGCTAATACAAACCAACAGACCACAGGAGTAAGGTATTACATCATACTGACCGCATGAACCTGTCTAACTCATGTGTCTCTGTTGCCTTCTTGTTCTTGATCTCGCGCTCCTCTACCGATCAATCTACCTTCATGGGATACCCCTCGGAGGACTGCCGAAGATAATATGTCGATAGGAACCTAAAACGATCCTCCTTCATGGCCTCAAAACAACGACCATGGTAGTAGATGTAGGCGTCCTGCGCTGCATCTTCCATGCCATCCAATGCATAAGCCCGTCTTGCAGTGGCTTTGTGGACAGTCTCCACCTCATGTGCATTCTTTGTGTCATTCCAGGTGGTGACAACCATCTCTACCTTCAAAAAAGTTGCCTCCAAAGGGTGCTGGTACTCTGCACAGTGATAGTTGATGGAGGCGTGCAGGTCATTGTAGTAGTCATCTAGCACCTAAGTAAGGAGGGTGTGGTAGTAGGCCATCTCCAGGGCTTGCTTGAAGTAGTATTTGCACATCTAGCCCATCTCCTCATCCACCACAGGGACAGCTGGGGGTGGCACAGGCATTGGTGAAGTAGCTGATGACTCTGTTGGTGTAGCTACAATAGCATAGACAGGTGCAACAGCTAGAGTAGGAGTAGGTGCTGGTGCAGGAGTCGGGGTAGTCATCCACTCCTCATCTTCCTCGACCAAGGGTTCCTCCTCATCATTGGAGATGACCACAATCTCCTTCTCCACCTATGGAGCACGGGGGGTGAACATGGCACGGTAGCCTACAGTGCTGAGGCGGGGGGTCTTCGGGTTACAAGACATCTATAGATTTAGAGTAAGATAGGATTAGAATCAACAATTTTATATAATAGATTAAGGTATGAAAAGCATAGATATTTTAATAAAATAACAAGAATGAGACAGTAAGCATGAAACCAGTGGAGTAAAGATGCTAAAGCGACCATCTCTAACTAGGCTTGCGTCCTACAGTCAACACGGCTCTAATACCAATTTATCACACCCAATTTTAAGGATAAAATTGAATGCACTAAACCCATGTGTGCCCAGGGATCAGTCACACACATAAGTTGATAAATTACAAAAGTATCATTACGGTGTATCTTACATCACGATTAATACCATAACATAGTCTTACACAACATAGCAGAAAATAAAAAAAGACAGCTCTCTCATGGATGCTCCAACACAGGGATGGTCAACTGGTTGACCACAATCCTAAAAGTCCTCTAGAAACTCTTCATACTCATTGACATCTGTTACCCATCCAGAATTTTTATCCAAATACTGAAAGTAAACAAGCGTAAGTACTTCCCGTACTTAACAAGATAACATGGGGTTATGAAAGCTCAAAAAGGATGACTCTGGTTTACTACAGTTAGCACTTTTAGTAAGTCAAGATTTTATCATCAACTATTATCAAGTTATGCTTATGCCCCAATTAAACCCACATGATCAGATATCAGGATCAGTCGTATCATATTATCATCATAGAACATCATAAATGAATAGCAATAAATAGCCAGTTATTCTGTGAGTTTTCTAGGCCGCTCGTGACCATGAGCACGACTGTTATAACAGTTTGTAATCCTCTGCAGAGGTTTGCACATTCACCATTAGTCATGATTCCCATATGCCCGGGTTAATTACTCCCATATCACTGCCAAGGTGAGCAGGCGAGGTACACTATGAAGCCATTTCATAGGTTTTTCTAACAAGTTAGGGCCGCTAGGTTTCCTCGGTAGGCAGATGTAGGAACCCCCTTTCCTATGGCACAAATCCTTCACGGCTATACACATAAGAACAGGGGCAGTCCTATACCCAACATGGCAAGCCCCTTTTGCGCCATAAAGGTAACCTCTAACAAGCTAGAAAAGGTCCTATTACTGAGCTAAAGTCAGAGCCATGTGACCATCATGGTTGCACTGTCTGTCCCAACTTTTGTCGACAAATAAGTCCTTATGGAGGGCCGAGAGCATCATGATCAAAAGTCATTTGCTCATTCGCCCTATAATTCAGTTGTTTAAAAGCAACTTTTACCTTTTTTCCATAGAATCATTGTTCATTATGTAGATCATGTACAGTTATGCTGAGCGCTAGCAAACTACCCATATGCATATAACCCGTGGGAGACAAGGGAACAGGATAATCAACCACTAGGATGTCCTTAAGGGTATCAAAGTTAGACGCATGCAAATGAGTAATTAATAAATGGTTAATAGGACATCAAGGTATATCCCAAGCTATACTTGTCTTGGTTAACAAACTCCTGCTGGTCCTGCTGGTCGTCAAAGAACTCTTGGTCTCCAACGTTCTCCTCACCGTCTGAACACGACCAACACGGCAACATACAACATTTTAGGAACATTCATGCAAAGCAAACAATCCTATAATTAGAACAGTACACCAGAAGTATAGAAAACAAGATAAAATGTTTATGAAAAGAATCTATGTCTCACTACGATCATGTCAACGCGAAGTTCACGAAAAATAGAGCTAAAACACGAAAGTTATGAATTAAACGGGGTTTCCTATTGCAATTTATTTAATTAAACCTAACCATAAAATTTAAAAGTTGCAAACATGGTTAACAGTGGCATTAACATGTATATTATGCAATTATGAAACTAACGCAATTTGAACGGGTCGATTCGGAGTTAAAACGACGATTTTATAAGCAAAACAATGCAGTGGCATTTCTGTAAATAGGATGAACTATTTTAGATTTAAAATAAATCAAATCCGGAATTAATTAAAATGGCCGAGGACTGTGGGTTCAATTAAACAGAACTTGGAGGTCTCTTTAGCAAAAGGACCCATGAAGGGGTATCGGCCATCCTGGGCCGTTGATCAAGCGATGGACGGTAGAGAAAAAATGGGAGGGAGAGAGAAAGGGGTGCTGGCGGTCAAAACAGTGCTCCAGCGGCGGGGCACCATGGCCGGCGATGAGGAACTTGCCGGCGCACTCGGTTCAGGGGCTACGGGCCATGGTTCAACGAACTGAAGGCATCGGAGGATAGAGGGGGTGCAGGCGACCTCGCCTAGGCCGAGAATGCGGCGAGAGAACACGGCCGAGGCGGTGGTGGCCATGGCCGGCGGTGTGAAGCTCGTCCGCGCACACGAATTGGGCCCTAGAGGCCAAGAGTTATAAAGCTAAAAGCACGGGGCGAAGGAGGGGAACCAGGGGGTCTCACCGCGGATGAGAAACGACGACGAAGGATACCCAGGGATGATGGACCGCATGGCAGTTCTCTGAGCTTTGGCGGATCGCGGCTGCAGCGGTGGTTGCGGCTTCCATGTGCTCAGCAAGTGCTAAAATGGAGTGTGGGAGGCAACAGGGAGGGCAGCGATGGGTATGGACCCCCTTTTGTAGCGGCCGGCGTGTGGGGGAGACGCTCCCACGACGCGAAGTGGGCACAGGCGACGGTTGCAGCTTGACCGCGCGTGATGCGGGAGGTTGGAGATGGCACCGACATGCGGGCCCAAGCCATCAGCAGTAGAGAGAAGGGGGAGCACGCGGCGGCGGTTTACTAGGCCGCGTGATGCAGGCCGTTGCGGTGAGCAAGGGAGAAAGCCGAGCTGGGTTGGCGTGGAGGAGTTGGGCCAGCAGGCTAGAATGAGTAAGGGAGGGGGAGAAAAGAAGAAAGCCTTTTTATTTTTATTTTCTAGAGTTTATCAAACCATTTTCAAATTGATTTTGTATCCAATTCAAATTTGATCAAAACCAATCATTACAAAAATAAAGGTGCAGCAGCATGCTTGCATCAAGAGGTTACTAACCTTATATTTGATTTTTAATTTCACAAAATTTATTATTTTCCTATATTTTAATGCACACATAATTGCATACATAAATCAAATTTAACTATAAAAAATGCAAATTTTAGGGTGTTATAGGAAGGTAGCTAGACATAGGAAGTATTGATAAACTTATGCTTATTGATGTGATCGAGATAAACCACTGACCTATGCTCAAGCAGGATTACCCTTGTTTTGTCTACTTGTGTATCTTATGCAGGGTAGTGTATGATCGGTTTTAAAATTCTAATAAACTATGTTGAAGATCTCGAAGCATTAATCTGGAGAACTAGAGCCAAACTCAAGAAAGTCCCAGCTTCAGAATCGGAAGACAACTGGATAAGGCGAAGCTTAACACCAGAATTTGAAGCCATGGCTAACAAGACTCTTTGTGAATTCTCTGCTCCAACCACTGCCAACATCCATACTGGACCTAATGTCAATGTTGGAGACGATGGATTCGAGCTCAAGCCTGCTCTCATCAACATGGTGCAAGCTAGCCAGTTTTGTGTAAAGGCACATGAAGATGCGAGTGCACATCTCCAACACTTCTTGGAGATCTATAGCACTTTCACCATCCAAGGAGTAATCAAGGATGCCATACTACTTCGCCTCTTCCCATTCTCACTCTTGGGGAAGGTGAAGCAGTGGTTCTACACCAGCAAAGATAGGAATACTACATGGGATAACTGCTCCACTGCCTTTCTAGCCAAGTTCTTTCCCACAGGCAAGACCAATGCTCTGCATGGGAGAATTTCAAGTTTTTAGCAGCAGCATGATGAATCTATCCCAGAGGCATGGGAATGCTTCCAAGATTACATATCAGAATGTGCTCATCATGGGATGGAAAATTGGCTACTCATGCAGACATTCTACCATGGGTTGACCAACAGTACCCGTGAGACTATGGAAGCTGCTATTGGAGATGTTTTCCTATCTCTCACACTTCTAGCTGCGACAACTCTCATGGAGAAGATGGCCTCCAACCAAGGTTGGAATGAAGAACATGTTCAGACCCACAAGAGGGGTGGAGGTATGCATCAACTCAAGGAGGTAGACATGCTATCTGCCAAGATGGACCTGTTGATGAAGAAGCTTGAAGATCGAGCTAATGAGAAGAAAGAAGTCATGCACATTCATGATTCCCGCATGAAAAGTGAAGAGTGTGGAAACATTAGGCATTCAGGGAACAACTGTCCTAAAATTCATGAGGATGTGAAGTTCGTCAACAACAACTACTATCGTCCTCAACAAAATCAAGGATGGAACCAGCAACAGAGGCTGAACTACCAAGGAACCCTCAAGGTAACAATTATAATAACTTCAATCAACCACCCTTGAGAGAATTAATTGCTAGCCAATCTAGACTCATGGAAGGATTATCTAAGAAGATAGCAACCAATGATAAAATTCTAGAAAATATAAGTAATATAATGGATAGCTTTGCTTCTACCATTAAGAACCAGCATAGCTTTAAAAAATGATAGAATCACAAATAGCTCAGCTGGCGGCTGTTGTTCCTCCATCCGACAAATGTAAGATTCTAGGGCAACCAGAAGATCTAGAAACTACAAATCTTGTTGATATTCATAATGCAACTTACTACTACACTGAGCCATCGATGGGAAGGTGGATAGATTATACCATGCCGGAAAAGAAGGACGATCCAGGGAGACCTATCATCCCCATCGCCATTGGACCTCACATCTTCCAAGAAGCTGTCTGTGACTTTAGAGCAAGTGTCAACATCATGCCAAAGGTAATTTATGAGAAAATCCTAGGAGATCCTTTGTTGTACACAAATATGCATTTGCAGCTGGTAGATCAGTCACTCTACTACCCTAAGGGAGTCCTTGAAGACGCTATTATTCGAGTGGGACAATCATATGTTCTCGTAGACTTTGTGGTTTTGGAAATAGATGGAGATGAAAGGGCACCCATCATCTTGGGCTGACCTTTCCTAAGCACTGCAATGGTCATCATCTATGCGGATAGTGCAAAGATCTGCTTCACAATCAAGGATAAGAAAGAGAAGTTTTCTTTCAAGAATCGTATCCTGCAATCTCCTGAACATCCACAGACGCCATACCCGTCTGAAGAGGCAATAGTGACTAAGAAGAAGAACAACACAAGAAGGAAGAACAAGGCTAGACAGTCATCAGAAGAATCAGTTAAAATGATCAACGCACTTAGATCAGAGTACGACCACCTCCTCGCTTCACCATTCCTTTCCAAGAAGGATGATCCTAGTGTACCGATGATCGAGTGTACCATTGGACAAAGAATCTGTGGGGGTATGGCCCTTGGTATCTACAAGACAAGACATGGGCCGCACCATCAGAGGTGGCCCAGCCCACAAGATCAAGGCATGCACGGCGCTGCTCGGCGTGCACCGCGAGACATTGTATAGTACCAAATAGGCTACTTTACTTGTAACCCTACCTCCTCTAGGTATATAAGGAGAGGTAGGGGTCCCCTAGCGGATAGGATGAATCAGATCTCTTTTACATACAGCAATACAATTAAACGTAGGACGTAGGTATTACGCCTTCACGGTGGTCGAACCTGGATAGAACCTCATGTCTATCTTGTGTCACCACCTCGTTTGTAGCTTGCGCACCTGTCTACCGATAATCTACTACCTTGGGCATACCCCTAGGTAGACTGCCGACCATATTTCATCGACAGTGGCGCACCAGGTAGGGGGTGTGCGTACTGCTCCCCAGACGAACAAGATGGTCATCATCCCCAATTCCATGGCTACGCCGAACGGCCTCACGTTCACCATTGGCCAGATTACCTAGACCACTGGCTCCGACAACTTCATCACCATGACCATGGAGGAGGCGCAGATCCAATCTGTGTCGACCACTGCTTCACCAGCATCAGCTACGGCTCTGACCACGTTGGATCTAGCTCCGGCCACACCAGCATCGTCTTCAGCCACGCCGACAACCCGTCGTTCGTTTCCTCGCTACAAAGGGAGGCAAATCGACAACACCGACCTGCTCGACTCCATCGATCGGGTCGGCACCAAGCTTGCTGAAACCCTAGCTCTGGTAGATTCAATTCAAAATCAACCTACCGAGCAGGTAACCACTACCCACAACAGATCTACCTGACCATCTTGGGCCAGTCATCCTGCACGACTCAGTACAGATATCATGGTCACATCTACTCCTGAAGGGCACTCCGTTCGTTACCGACCAGCCCCCGCAATAGGTCTCCGGCTCTCCGAGTGCGAAGCCTTGATGGAGAATTACTAGGCTCAGCCCTACGGCCTGTGAAACACTGCTTCCAACTATGCGTACAATATACAATGCTGCTCAAATCTGTGTTTTATACATTGACCTCGGCCAAAGCCACGTAACTTCATCAACATGGTTCGGATTGAGGAGTATCAAGAAGGATCGGTCCACACAGTTCAAGAGGGCGGCTCAAGCTCCCCGTCCGGCATCGCATCTAATGGCTCCATCCACTCTGAGCTTCAGCATCATGACAATGAAGAAGTTGGATACGACCTGGATATCCCAGACCACTCCCCAGGGTTCCCACGATTCCCATCCTTCTCACCAAGGTGAGGAGACTTGATCAATGTCGTCAGTAATGATGAACCACCTGTAGTTGGTGAAACAGAACAAGAAAGACAATGCATGCATCAAGCACGCTTTGGCCACGCCCCATCTACTCCGCCATACAGCATCGTTTCTTCGACCAGTCAATGATCTCCCCGAATCTCCTAAGGCCGATCACTAATATAAGGATAACGTCGCCCAGACTACTTACTCCGACCACCTGCCGCGTCGCAATGATGATCGCCGCAAAGAACGATGCCGTGACAACCGCGACTGCCGCCATGATGATAGTTCGGAAAGCTTGAGCGCTGGGCAACTTCATCAATGCCAACCAGATAATGCCATATGCCGCCGACCAGATGTTCTATCTAAAGCTAAGTGACGCTTTAATATTTTTCTAAATATTCTCCAATCTTCGTATATCACCATAATGTTTCTCTGAGCTGTTTTCTCTATGTTTGCTCTCCAAACATTTTTCTTTCATGTATACCATCTTAAAGATGACATACAACTAAGTCTAAGGCGAACCCTCGAATAGTCATGTTGATGCTCGGACGCCTCCAGAGATGGCCCTGTCTCCGGCTACTCCCTACACATGCATGAGCGTCTGCCCTCTGCGTTATGGGTGGTCGGCAGCGGCTCCTTAGCGACATCTATTCCTCCTACACGTGCATGGGCTCCGCGCTCGACGTTATGGACTATGGGCTAGCTTGGGCTAGAGACTAAGCTACACACTAACTGCTCGGGCGGTTTATGTTAAATATAAATATATTTTCACGCCAACTGATCACCGAACTGCATACGCCGTTTCATCACCATTGCTGATTTTTCTCCAGAGTTTATTTATTTATGCATCATGTACTACCCGTTCTACATGTTTGCATTGCAGGATCATCGTCCAGGTGATCGAATCACCTGGTGCTAGGGCTTCCCCTCCGATCAACTGGTCGGACCGCTTGGTTCATGAACTCCATCACTGACCTATTGATCGGACTGTTCGCCGCTCATGCTTCATTGCCAGCTACGCCGGTTACTCCTCAGCGCTCGGATTCTTCATGCTCGAGGACTAAGTGGGCACACTTCACCGCACGGGCGTCGTTAGCTATGTCAGTGCTCGGACCTCGCCGCCTACGCTAGGGACTCCTCGGTGCTCGGACCTCGCCTTCTACGCCGAGGACTCCTCGGTGCTCGGACATTGCCGCCTACACCGGGGACTCCTCGGTGCTCGGTCATCGCCAGTGACGCCGGGGACTCCTCGCTCCTCGGTGCTCGGACATCGCCAGCGATGCCAGGGACTCCTCGATCCTCGGTGCTCGGTCATCGCCAGCGACGCCGGGAACTCCTCACTCCTCGATGCTCGGACATCGCCAGCGACGCTGGGGACTCCTCGCTCCTCGGTGCTCGGACAACGCCAGCGGCGCCAGGGACTCCTCGCTCCTCGGTGCTCAGACAATGCCAGCGACGCCAGGGACTCCTCGCTCTTCGGTACTTGGACATCGCCAGCGGCGCTAGGGACTTCTCGCTCCTCGGTGCTCAGACCTCACCGCCTACGCTGACTACTCCTTGGTGCTCGGACATCGCTGCCTACGCCAGGGACTCCTCGGTGCTTGGTCATCGCCAGCGACGCCGGGGACTCCTCGCTCCTCGGTGCTCGGACATCGCCAGCGACACCAGGGACTCCTCGCTCCTTGGTGCTTTGTCATCGCCAGCGACGCCGGGGACTCCTCACTCCTCGATGCTCGGACATCGCCAGCGATGCCAGGGACTCCTCGCTCCTCGGTGCTCAGACAACGCCAGTGGCGCCGGGGACTCCTCGCTCCTCAGTGCTCGAACAATGCCAGCGACGCCGAGGACTCCTCGCTCTTTGGTACTTGGACATCACCAGCGGCGCTAGGGACTTCTCGATCCTCGGTGCTCGGATATCGCTAGTGGCACCGAGGACTCCTCGGTGCTCGGACATCGCTGCCTATGCTAGGGACTCCTCGGTGCTTGGACCTCACCGCCTACGCCGAGGACTCCTCGGTGCTCAGACATCGCCGCCTACGCCGGGGACTCCTCGGTGCTCGGACATCACCAGCGACGCCGGGGACTCCTGGCTCCTCGGTGCTTGGACATCGCCAGCGACGCTGGGGACTCCTCGCTCCTTGGTGCTCGGTCATCGCCAGCGACGCCGTGGACTCCTTGCTCCTCAGTGCTCAGACAACGCCAGCAGCGCCGGAGACTCCTCGCACCTCGGTGCTCAGACAACGCTAGCGACGCCGGGGACTCCTCGCTCTTCGGTACTTGGACATCGCCAGTGGCACCAGGGACTTCTCGCTCCTCGGTGCTCAGATATCGCCAGCGGCACCGAGAACTCCTCGATACTCGAACATCATCAGCGGTGCCGAGGACTCCTCGTTCCTCGGTGCTTGGACATCGCCAGCGACACCAGGGAGTCCTCGCTCCTCGGTGCTCGGTCATCGCCAGCGACGTCGGGGACTCCTCGCTCCTCGGTGCTTGGTCATTGCCAGCTCCGCCGGGGACTTCTCGGTGCTCGGATATCACCGCCTATGCCAGAGACTCCTCGCTCCTCGGTGCTCGGTCATCGCTAGCGACACTGGTGACTCCTCGCTCTTTGGTGCTCGGTCATCGCTAGTGACATCGGGGATTCGTCGCTCTTCGGTGCTTGGTCATCGCTAGCGACGCCGGGAACTCCTCGCTCCTCGGTCATCGCCGGCGACGCTGGGAACTCCTCGCTCCTCGGTGCTCGGACATTGCCAGCGACGCCAGGGACTCTTTGCTCCTTAGTGCTTGGTCATCGCCAGTGACACCGGGGACTCCCTTGCTGCTCGGATCTTGCTACGTCTCATCGGTGTGCTATCAAGCTGCTCCTTGCTGTTCGGATCAGGGTGCTGATTTTGGGCAGCACGTCTAGGGTCTTGATACGCGCATGTCGGACGACATTGGCAAAGCTTTCAGACTTCTTTTTTCTTTGACCCTGCTACAAGATTCATTCTTCATCTTCCAGCAGGCTCGAGGACTAAGTGGGCACACTTCACCATACGGTGAATGTGCTTGTTCTCATCTCGAGGCTACGCCCGGGGACTGACTGCCTGCTCGGCTGGTCTTCTACTTTCTGACCCTGGCACCACACGACTACATCACCTACTATTAGGCTCAGGGACTAGCTGTGGGGGTATGGTCCCCGGTATCTACAAGACAAGACATGGGCCGCACCATCAGAGGTGGCCTAGCCCACAAGATCAAGGCGTGCACGGCGCTGCTCGGTGTGCACCGCAAGACATTGTATAGTACCAAATAGGCTACTTTACTTGTAACCCTACCTCCTCTAGAGTATATAAGGAGAGGTAGGGGTCCCCTAGCAGATAGGATAAATTAGATCTCATTTTACATACAGCAATACAATCAGACGCAGGACGTAGGTATTACGCCTTCACGGTCGCCGAACCTAAATAAAACCTCGTGTCTGTCTTGCGTCACCATCTCATTCGTAGCTTGTGCACCTATCTGCCGATAATCTACTACCTTGGGCATACCCCTAGGTAGACTGCTGACCATATTTCATCGACAGATAATGCCATACGCCACCGACCAGATGTTCTATCTAAAGCTAAGTGACGCTTTAATATTTTCCTAAATATTCTCCAATCTTCGTATATCACCATAATGTTTCTCGGAGCTGTTTTCTCTATGTTTGCTCTCCAAACGTTTTTCTTTCATCTATACCATCTTAAAGATGACATACAACTAAGTCTAAGGTGAACCCTCGAATAGTCACATTGATGCTCGGACGCCTCTAGAGATGGCCCTGTCTCTGGCTCCTCCCTACACGTGCACGAGCGTCTGCCCTCTGTGTTATGGGTGTCAGCAGCGGCTCCTTAGCGATGTCTGTTCCTCCTACACGTGCACGGGCTCTACGCTCGACATTATGGACTATGGGCTAGCTTGGGCTGGAGACTCAGCTACACACTAACTGTTCGGGCAGTTTATATTAAACATAAATATATTTTCACGCCAACTGATCGTCGAACTGCATACGCCGTTTCATCACCATTGCTGATTTTTCTCCAGAGTTTATTTATTTGTGCGTCATGTACTACCCGTTCTACATGTTTGCATTGCAAGATCATTGTCCAGGTGATCGAATCACCTGGTGCTAGGGCTTCCCCTCTAATCAACTGGTCGGATTGCTTGGTTCATGGACTCCGTTGCCGACCAGTTGATCGGACTGTTCGCCGCTCGTGCTTCATCGCCAGCTACGCCGGTTACTCCTTAGCGCTCGAATTCTTCATGCTCGAGGACTAAGTGGGCACACTTCACCGCACGGGCGTCGTCACCTACGTCGGTGCTCAGACCTCGCCGCCTACGCCAAGGACTCCTCGGTGCTCAGACATCGCCGCCTACGCCAGGGACTCCTTAGTGCTTGGACCTCGCCGCCTACGCCGAGGACTCCTTGGTGCTCAGACATCGCCGCCTATGCTGAGGACTCCTCGGTGCTCGGACATTGCCGCCTACGCCAGGGACTCCTCGGTGCTCGGACCTCGCCGCCTACGCCGAGGACTCCTTGGTGCTCGGACATCGCTGCCTACGCTGGGGACTTCTCGGTGCTCGGTCATCGCCAGCGACGCCGGAGACTCCTCGCTCCTCGATGCTCAAACATCCCCAGCGACGCCGGGGACTCCTCGCTCCTCGGTGCTCGGTCATCGCCAACGACACCGGGGACTCCTCACTCCTCGGTGCTCAGACATCGCCAGCGACGCTGGGGACTCCTTGCTCCTCGGTGCTTGGACAACGCCAGCAGCGCCAGGGACTCCTCGCTCCTCGGTGCTCGGACAACGCCAGCAACGCCAGGGACTCCTCGCTCTTTGGTACTTGGACATCGCCAGCGGTGCTAGGGACTTATCACTCCTCGGTGCTTGGATATCGCTAGCGGCGCCGAGGTCTCCTCGGTGCTCGAACATCGCCACCTATGCCAGGGACTCCTCGATGCTCGGACCTCGCCGCCTACGTCGAGGACTCCTCGGTGCTCGAACATCACCGCCTATGCTAGGGACTCCTCGGTGCTCGGTCATCGCCAGCAACACCGGGGATTCCTTGCTCCTCGGTGCTCGGACATCACCAGCAACGCCGGGGACTCCTCGCTCCTCGGTGCTCAGTCATCGCCAGTGACACCACGGACTCCTCGCTCCTCGGTGCTCGGACAACGCTAGCCTCGATGCTCGGACAACGCCAGCGATACCAGGGACTCCTCACTCTTTGGTACTTGGACATCGCAAGCAGCGCCAAGGACTTCTCGCTCCTCGGTGCTCAGATATTGCTAGTGGTGCCGAGAACTCCTCGGTACTCGGACATCGCCAGCGGCACCGGGGACTCCTTGTTACTCGGTGCTCGAACATCACCAGCGATGCTAGGGACTCCTCGCTCCTTGGTGGTCGATCATCGCTAGTGACGCCGGGGACTCCTCGCTCCTCGGTGCTTGGTCATTGCCAGCTCTGCTGGGGACTCCTCGGTGCTCGGATATCGCCGCCTACGCTGGAGACTCCTCGCTCCTCGGTGCTCGGTCATCACCAGTGACGCTGGTGACTCCTCGCTCTTCGGTGCTAGGTCATCGCTAGCGACGCCGGGGATTCCTCGCTCTTCGGTGCTCGGTCATCGCTAGCGATGCCAGGAACTCCTCGCTCCTCGATCATCACCGGCGATGCCAGGAACTCCTTGCTCCTTGGTGCTCGGACATCACCAACGACGCTGGGGACTCTTCGCTCCTCGATGCTCGGTCATCGCCAGCGATGTCGGGGACTCCCTTGCTGCTCGGATCTTGCTACGTCTCATCGGTGTGCTATCCAGCTGCTCCATGCTGTTCAGATCAGGGTGCTAATTTTGGGCAGCACGTCTAGGGTCTTGATACGTGCATGTTAGACGACGTCGGCAAAGCTTTCAGACTTCTTTTTTTCTTTGACCCAACTACAAGATTCATTCTTCATCTTCTAGCAGGCTCGGGGACTAAGTGGGCACACTTCACCTTGCGGTGAATGTGCTTGTTCTCATCTCGAGGCTATGCCTGGGGACTGGCTGCCTGCTCGGCTGGTCTTCTACTTTCTGACCCTAGCACCACACGACTACATCACCTACTGTCAGGCTCGGGGACTAGCTGTGGGGGTATGGCCCCCAGTATCTACAAGACAAGGCATGGGCCGCACCATCAGAGGTGGCCCAGCCCACAAGATCATGGCGTGCATGGCGCTGCTCGACGTGCACCGCAAGACATTGTATAGTACCAAATAGGCTACTTTACTTGTAACCCTACCTCCTCTAGAGTATATAAGGAGAGGTAGGGGTCCCCTAGCGGATAGGATGAATCAGATCTCATTTACATACAACAATACAATCAGACGCATGACGTAGGTATTACGCCTTCACGACGGCCGAACCTGGATAAAACCTTGTGTCTGTCTTGTGTCACCATCTCATTTGTAGCTTGCGCACCTGTCTGCCAATAATCTACTACCTTGGGCATACCCCTAGGTAGACTGCCGATGTCGCACCCAATTTTGCAAAGCAAAACCAAGTACTCATATATGTGCGCCCAGGATGTCCAAACACACACATATATCACAAATTGTAGTAGTATCAAAGTAAAGTACTTATTACATCGCATATCTCATCATAAAGTTAAATACAAAGTTTGCTCGAAGGCAATATTATTACAAACACAGCGGAAAAACTAGCCCAACTGCCACAGGGACTCCAACTGGTGAACGTCTTCCTAGTAGTCCTGGACATCCTCCGGAAACTCTTCATATCCATTATCTATTACCCATCCGGGATTTTCATTGGATGTAAAGCAAGTGTAAGCTCACCATGCTTAGCAAGTATAACAAAGGGATCTATGAGGCTCAAATTGGCTTGACACTATTTGACTGCGGTTCGCAATTTTAGTTGATCAATTTTTAGCAACCTGAATTACTACTTTAGTGAACAGTCCCAATTCCCAAGTGGTATTAAAGTATCATCCAGCTTTGTCTCAATTCCCAACCATCCATCATCCACAGTAACCACTAATCTCGAAGGATCCAGACCGCTCGTATCCGTGAGCACGGCTGTTATAACAGGTTAATTATTTCTGCAGAAATTGTACATCTTTACCCACCGAGCCGTGATTCCCAATGCCGGGGTTCACGAGACCCACTACACCTCTTCCTAGGAAGTGTGGCAGAGTTTCACTATGAAACCCTTAGCTAGTTGCACTAACAAATCGTAGCTACAAAGGAATGGCACACGTGGGCATCGCAGCACGGTGCACACCCTAACAGAAAAAGGAAAGATACCCTCTTACCCCTTACTGGAGCTACAGATGAGCTAGTACAAACTAGATAATAGGTTAAAGTCAGAGCCATTTGACACTCGGGGTTGTACGGTCCCTCCTGGGTTGCCGCTTCAGGATAAAGTCCTTATGGAGAGGCACTAGAGTACTCAACCCCGTACTCTAGGCCCCTATCTGTTGCTAAAAAGTTCCATTTTATCACATTGCATATAGTCTTTAAATATGTTTAACAATTACTTCATGTTAAGCGCTGCAGCATCTATCCAAAATGCCTACCCAATAAACCCAGGTATCAAGGATATGTGGTACAATGAATCATCTAGGTAAAGTCCTTAAAGGCAATTCAAATTAAACTCATGCATGAATGTAAGTGGTAGTAGTTCATAGGTAACAAGGGGCCTTTGGTACACTTGCCTTCCTCAAAGTCGTCCTGGGAATACTGCTGATCCTGCTGGGGGTCCTCAGTCACCTCGAATGGCTCACCCTCTAATCGTGATCCAATCATCAATCAAGCATCATTCCAATCATTACATGCATACAAGATAGAACTCTATTAGAACAGTACACCAAATAGTGAAAACATATGTTGAAAAGCTTACAGATCTGTTCTACGCATTTCTACGAACACATGAGCGAAAGAATCACTCAAATCGGACTTAAAACGTGAAAGTTATGCATGAAATAAGATGTAATGGCAATTCTGTAAATAAACTAACCTATTTTCGAATTAAAATAATTAAAAATCTGAATTTAAATGAAATCTGGACCGGGCTTACTATTTCTGGAAACTTCAGGGACTTGAATGAATAAAAACAGGACTAAATAAAAATTAGTTTGAACTGGACTGGACCGCGGGTTGATTACTGGAAAAAGCGGGGGCTTTTCTGCAAAACGCGCTTGGTTGACTGGGGTTTGACCCGACGACTGACCGGGCTGCTGACTCATCGACACGCGGCGGCTGTTCATTGGGCGCGGTGCACCACGCAGGCGTGGGCACGCTGACGCGGCACGGTGCGTCGGGTCCACGAGTCTACGGTGGACCGGCCACTTAAACCCAACCGGTACCTAATCCTGGCCATCCACGCTAGATCCAATGGCGCAGGGCGAAATCCGGGCGGTGGCTCGCCGGGGAAGAAAGAGAGGCCGGCGGCGCCATGGCCGGTGCGCCGGGACCTTGGGCTACGGCTTCCTAGGGCGCCAAAGCAAGATCTGAGGGCACGGGAAGGTGGAGGGGCTCACCGTGAGTCGCCTGGAGGGGAACGCGGCGTCCGGGAAGGCTCCGAGGCTGGTCATCGACGGCGGCCGCAAGCTGGAGAGAGAAGAGGCGCGTGGGTGAGGGTGTAGCCAGGCAAAACAACGCCAAAACGTGAAATGGGGAGTACCTATGGGCACAGGAAGATCCAGCGGTGCTTCGGGTGGCCTTGGCGTCGGCGTTCGCGCTCGGAAGGGGGGGGTTCTCACCGGCGGCGGTAGCTCTCGGTAGTGGGCAAAGATGGAGAAGGGCTGAGGGGAGGCTCGGCCTTTATAGGCGGGCGGCTGCGTCAAGAAAGGAAGGGAAGCAGGGAGGGGCTCGGCACCTTCCAAACGGCGCCGGTGGCTTTCCATCGGTGCCGCGCCATGGCCGGGCAATAGAAGGAAGGGGAGCGTCGGGGAAGGAAGGTGAACAACGTGGCAGACGAGTGGGTCCAGACGCGCAGCGAGAGAGAAGGGTAAGGCGCTCGCGGGTGAAGCCAAGGCGGGCCGCGGCCAAGCTGGCTGCGCTGGTGGGCTGGCAAACTGGGCCGCGCGGGGTGTGGGCCAGCGCGTCAGCGTGGGGCAGCCGCCGGGTGGGCCACGCCAGGCAAAGCAGGCCACGGGAAGAGGAGGGGGAAGAGGGCCGGGCTAGCTGGGTTGGGCCAGAAGGTGTCTTTCTCCCTTTTTTTCAAATCAATTGTTTATCAAATTCTATTTTCTCCATTTTCATTTTAAGCCAAATTCAAATAAGTTTTGAATGCAAATTTCAAATCATCTAGCCCTACACTCAATCAAAACCCATATGACTCAGCATGAATGCAACAAACAAGTTTCTAAACTTATAGTTTATTTTATTTATTCAATATTTATTATTTGGTCTATATTAGAAATACCTAGAAAGTGTATAAATAGGGTAAGAATTTAATAGTTAATTTGCAGTAGAATTTTGGGTGTTACAAACCTACCCCCCTTAGGATGAATCTCGTCCTCGAGATTCGGATGGTTCAAAGAGATTGGGATAGTCAGTTCTCAGATCTTCCTCTCTTTCCCACGTTGCCTCATCCACTAAGTGTCTGTTCCACTGAACCTTGCACATTCTTATTATTTTGCTCCTTGTGATTCTCTCCGTTGTTTCTAGGATTCTCACTGGATACTCTTTGTATGATAGATCCCCTCGGATATCCAGTTCTTCCAAAGGTAGTTGTTCCTCAGGTACTCTCAAACATTTCTTAAGTTGTGACACATGGAAAACATCATGAACACCTGAGAGCTGCTCCGGTAACTCTAACTGGTAAGCAACTTCTCCTCTCCTGTTGATGATCTTGAATGGTCCCACATACCTAGGTGACAACTTTCCCTTGGTATGGAATCTCTTTACTCCTTTCATAGGTGAAACTTTGAGATAGACAAAATCACCAATTTCAAATGCCAAATCTCTTCTCCTTGTGTCCGCATAGCTTTTCTGTCGGGACTGTGCAACCTTTAGGTTTTGCCTTATTGTTTGCACTTGTTTTTCTGCCAGTTGCAAAACATCTGGTCCAAAGACTTGGCTTTCCCCCATTTGATTCCAAAACAATGGTGTTCTGCACTTCCTGCCATACAATGCCTCAAACGGTGCCATTTTAAGACTCTTTTGGTAGCTATTATTGTAGGAGAATTCGGCATAAGGTAAACTCTTATCCCAACTTGTCCCATACTACAAAGCACAAGCTCTTAGCATATCCTCTAAGATCTGATTTGTCCTTTCGGTCTGTCCATCTGTTTGAGGATGGTAAGCTGAGCTGAAGTTCAACTTCGTATCCATTGATTCATGCAATTTCTACCAAAAATGTGATGTGAACTGTGTACCCCTATCCAAAACAATCTTCTTTGGTACACCATGTAAACATACAATCCTTTCCATATATAACTCTGCTAACTTTGCACTCGAATAAGTTACCTTGACCGGAATGAAATGGGCCACTTTTGTCAATCAGTCAACAATCACCCAGATAGAGTCAAATCCTCTCTGTGTACGGGGTAATCCAACTATAAAGTCCATTCCAACTTCTTCCCATTTCCACTCGGGTATCTTCATAGGCTATAGTAAACCTGCTGGCCTCTGATGTTCTGCTTTCACTCTTTGGCACGTGTCACATATAGCCACATGTTCTGCTACGTCTCTCTTTAGTCCATACCACCAATACCTCTCTTTAAGATCAAGATACATTTTAGTACTTCCTGGGTGTATGGAATAGGCTGAGTCATGAGCTTCCCTCAAGATAGACTCCCTAATAGATTTTACTTCTGGCACACAAATCCTTTTACCCAACCATACTGTCCCTTGATCATCCATATGGAATCCTGGGGCTTTACCAATCACTATACGCTCTACAATATCCTTGATCCTCTCATCACCCATCTATCCTTTACGAATCTCTTGTTCCAGAGTGGATTCTACCTCTAACTCCATGGTGTTGGCCACAATACCCAAATTCAAGTATTTGAACTCCTCACACAACTCTTCAGGTAGTTGAGTTGTATAGGCCATGTTCACATAACTCCTTCTACTCAAGGCATCAGCTACAATGTTAGCCTTACCCGGGTGATAGTGAATATCCAAATCATAATCCTTGATTAACTCGAGCCATCTTCGCTGCCTCAGATTCAGATCTGACTGTGTGAATATATACTTTAGACTCTTATGGTCCGTATAAATCTCACACTTATGACCAATCAGGTAGTGCCTCCATATCTTAAGAGCATGCACCACAGCTGCCAATTCCAGATCATGAGTCGGATAATTTAGCTCATGTTTTCTCAGCTGTCTAGATGCGTAGGCAACAACTCTGCCTTCTTGCATAAGAACACCTCCTAGACCTTGTCGTGAGGCATCACAATAGATAGAGAAACTTTTGGTGAGATCAGGTAAGATGAGCACTGGAGCAGAAGTCAGTCTCTTCTTCAACTCCTCAAAACTGTCCTGGCATTGTTTAGTCCATACAAATTTGGCATTCTTCTCCAACAACGCAGTCATGGGCTTGGCTAACTTAGAGAATCCCTCGATGAATCTCCTATAATACCCAGCCATACCTAGAAAACTCCGAATCTCACTAACATCTTTAGGTGGCTTCCAACTCAACACATCTCTAACCTTCTTGGGATCTACTGCTACTCCTCCATTAGAGATTATGTGACCAAGGAAAGATACTTCTTTTAACCAGAACTCACATTTGTTGAACTTGGCATAAAGTTGATGTTCTCTAAGCTTTTGCAACACCAATCTCAAATGTCCTTCATGTTCTTCTTCATTCTTAGAATACACTAGTATGTCATCAATGAACACGATGACAAACTTATCAAGGTACTCCATGAATACTTTGTTCATCAAATACATGAAGTAGGCAGGTGCATTAGTCAGACCAAAAGACATGACTGTGAACTCATACAGTCCATAGCGGGTCACAAAGGCGGTCTTGGGGATGTCAGTATGCCTTATCCTCAACTGATGGTATCCAGATCGAAGATCAATCTTGGAAAACACACAAGCCCCTTTCAATTGGTCAAATAGGTCATCTATTCTAGGCAATGGGTACTTGTTCTTAATTGTGACCTCATTAAGTGACCTGTAGTCTATGCACATCCTTTGTGTACCATCCTTCTTTTCTACAAACAGTACTGGTGCACCCCATGGTGATGAACTAGGTTGAACATAACCCTTATCTAGCAATTCCCTTAGTTGTTTCTTAAGTTCTGCTAATTCATTCACTCCCATTCTATAGG
This sequence comes from Miscanthus floridulus, assembly GCF_019320115.1. Taxonomy (NCBI): domain Eukaryota; kingdom Viridiplantae; phylum Streptophyta; class Magnoliopsida; order Poales; family Poaceae; genus Miscanthus; species Miscanthus floridulus. Next base: position 45,373,052 of record NC_089597.1, read on the forward strand.
GTCTCTTAGCTATGGGTGCAGAGTTCAATTATAAACTCGATGTCTCGGTCAGGTGGCATACCTGGCAATTCCTCGGGAAAGACATCTGGGTACTCATTTGCTATCCTTATATCTTCTAAGGTTGTGCCCTCCAACTGATTAACCCGACAGATTTCTGTAGCAGACTGAGTTGCCACAAACACCACTTCTTCTCCAGTTGAAGTGATAAGATTCACCGAGCTATTACCACAATTAATAACTGCTTTCTGCAGCCTTAGCCAATCCATACCCAAGATGACATCGATACCGGTGGAATTTATGACTACAAGATTTGCTTGAAACTCTACCCCCCTTATGCTGAGACTAGCAGCTAAGCATATCCACTCTGCTTTCATTACCCCACCAGGTGAGCTTACTAACATGTGTTTCTTTATAACACTTACTGGAATACCATGCTTCTTTATGAATGTATATGTTATGAAGGAATGCGAAGCACCAGAATCAAAAAGTACTGTAACTGAGTTTGAGTTGACCGGAAACGTACCGATCACCACATCCGATGCCTCCTGAGCTGTTTCAGCAGTAACATGGTTCACCTTTCCCCGAACGTAGTTCTGCTGTGAGTTAGTCTTCTTGGGGCATCTATTAGAGTAATGTCCTGGCTCTCTACAATTGAAGCACTTGTTGTCATTAACTGCATTTGGCGCTTTTGGTGCGCCATTCCTCTGCGAAGCATTGGGGGCATTATTCCTCACTGGTACATTGTTGGGTTGCTGCTGGCGCTGAGCTGGTGCCTTGTACTGCTGTTGCTGCTGCTGTGCACGCTGCTGCTGCTGGTTGCGGTTGAGCCCTGTCTGACCTTGATAGCGCTGCTGAGGTTGAGTTTGTTGAGGGTTGGTACAGAAGCGAGAGTTGCTCTCAGATTGCTGTCCTTGAAATTTTCTCTTCTTGTCCTCCATCTGGCGGCGCTTGTTCTCAATCACTAAAGCTTTGTCCACCAGCTGCTGGAAGTTAGCAAAGGTATGGGACAACAGCTGGTACTGGAGACCATCATTCAAGCCCTCCATAAACAGCTCCTGCCTCTTTCCATCCTCGTCTACCTCAGTAGGTGCATACCGTGACAATTGTATAAACTTGTCACGATATTCAGCAACAGTCATGCCCCCCTGCTTGAGAGCCAAGAACTCCTTCTTCTTCAGCTTCATCAGTCCTGCAGGCACGTGATGAGTGTGAAAGGCACTGCGGAACTCAGCCCAAGTGATGGGATTAGCTTCGGTGCGGCCAAAGCGGAATGAGTCCCACCAATCCTATGCAGCTCCCTGCAACTGTCCAGAAGCATATAAAACTTTCTCTCTATCATCACATTGGGCAATCTCCAGTTGCCTCTCAATGGCACGTAGCCAATCATCAGCTTGGAGTGGATCGGCAGAGTGCTTGAATACAGGTGGGTGTCCTTTCAGAAACTCTCCCCTCTTATCCCTGACATGAGGGGGTGCATTTCCATTCCCTTGCCCCATGTTCTGCATGTTCTGGGCCATCTGCTGAAGCAACTGGGTCTGCATCATCATCAGCTGCTCCATGGAGACTGGGGGTGGTGGTGGCGGTTCCTCGCCTCCCTGGTTGTTCCTCCTGGTGTTCACCATCTGTAGAGGCATCATATAAGTCTCACATGTCCAAGCATATAACTCTTAGAAGATACTGGTGTAACAAGAGTAGGTGTAGACAAGAGATATATGTAGGGTATGCAAGAAGATATTTGTTCTGAATTTTTCCAGCGAGTTGGATAACAGCAGTGCTGTAAAACGAGCATATCTCAGTCTCTATTTATCATATGATTGCGTAGCATACCTTTCTGGAAATCTTATGAAATTCTCTACAACTTTCGTTTAGAACACTTTTTCAGATTCCAACGTTTACTTAGTCAAATTCAGACGATAAGAAGTACTGTTCCGGAATCCTGACAGCACAGAAACCTCGACTTAGAACAGTTGTATCTCACAATTTATAATAGCTATTGAGGTGATTCCAGAGCCAGAAGAAAGATGTTGAAGTCTACTTATCTCCATAAAAATTTCATGACCTTTGAGTATCTAGATTATGAGATATGAACTAATAAAGACAGACTGTTCCGAAAGATACAGAATGGACAGCATGATAAAACGAAACCCAACTATTTATTCATAATATCCTTAAACCTTAACCTTAACTAAATGACCGTGGACATGCCCACAAGTCATCACAATCATATCAAAGATCCAAATCAAACATTATTCATAATGATAAACATCCAACCATGCAACTAACACTTGTCCAACCATTAAAAGAAAGAAACTAAATACTCTCTCACGTAGCTACGCGTGCTTATTACATATTTTTAAGACTCTCCTATGGGTACGGGTCGATGGTGGTGCTGGTGTTGGGGTCTCCAGACTCTCCTCTGGTCCTCGGGGGTGACTGAGCGGGTACTCCTGAATCTTCCACATCTGGACCTCCTAGCTGCTGCTTTAGTGTAGCGTTCTCACGAGCCAGCTGCATGTAGGCCCTCCCCATGACATCGAGCTCATCCAGGGCCTGATCCAAGTCAGTGTGGGTCTCAGCCAAGCACAACAGGGTAGGCCTCAGCCTCAGGTTTGCCTCTCCAAGTGGTGTAGCGATGTTGCACGTAGACTGTCCGCTCCGACGGCGGGGAAGATAGCGGTCATCCTCCCAGGCGATGTCGTCGAAGTGACGGTCACGGTTGACCATCAACGCCTATCGAGCTGCATCCCTGATGATGGCCTCACGTGTGAGCCGTGCAGTGGTGGCACGGTGGATGTAGCACACCCGAGTCCCCTCTCGGATGTACACTTCTGTCTCCTAGAAGCCGGTGTAGTCGGGGTGGGTCCAATGCTCCGTCCTGTACTGAACAGTGCCTCCAGGGTGGTAGCGATGCACAAGTGCGAGAAGCCTAGGGTGGTAGTAGCCATCACCCTCCAAGTCGTAGTGGATCTCCGCAGTCCATCCCTAAGCCAACGGTGCATTGTGATCATCATCATTGTCATCATCCCCATCGTCTCCACCGTCTCCATCGTCTCCACCATCTCCACCATCTCCACCATTACCATCATCACCTCCATCAGCATCAGAATCATCAGAACCATCTCCATCATCGGGGTCACCTGCTCCCTCCTGGCCACCTTGTTCCTGTACTTCCTCGGGATCTTCCTCAGACTCCTCTATCTCAATGGGTCCCTCGAACATGGGTCCCTCCTCTATTTCTTCATCCATCGGATCCTCCAACAAGTCCTCCAGAGGTTCCCCCATGGGTACCTCCACAGGCGGTTCCTCCTCTTGGTTCCTTAGAGCCTCCACAAGGTGTGCCGGGACACGCTTGCCCAAAGTGAACCTGGTCCTCCCAGTGGGCATCAGAATGGTCCTCTTGCGCAGGGTCTGCTTGGTACGGGCCATCTACAAGAATGAAAAGGTTGAGTATTAGAACAAAATAATTTTGGCAACAGATAAAGAACAGGATATAAGCAAAAATTTTATAGCAAAGTAAAAGTAGTAAAATAAAGATAATGAAGTCCTAAAAACGTCCATTTCTATCTAGGTTGTTCGTCCTACAGTCAGTTATAGCTCTGATACCAATTTGTCGCACCCAATTTTGCAAAGCAAAACCAAGTACTCATATATGTGCGCCCAGGATGTCCAAACACACACATATATCACAAATTGCAGTAGTATCAAAGTAAAGTACTTATTACATCGCATATCTCATCATAAAGTTAAATACAAAGTTTGCTCGAAGGCAATATTATTACAAACACAGCGGAAAAACTAGCCCAACTGCCACAGGGACTCCAACTGGTGAACGTCTTCCTAGTAGTCCTGGACATCCTCCGGAAACTCTTCATATCCATTATCTGTTACCCATCCGGGATTTTCATTGGATGTAAAGCAAGTGTAAGCTCACCATGCTTAGCAAGTATAACAAAGGGATCTATGAGGCTCAAATAGGCTTGACACTGTTTGACTGCGGTTCGCAATTTTAGTTGATCAATTTTTAGCAACCTGAATTACTACTTTAATGAACAGTCCCAATTCCCAAGTGGTATTAAAGTATCATCCAGCTTTGTCTCAATTCCCAACCATCCATCATCCACAGTAACCACTAATCTCGAAGGATCCAGACCGCTCGTATCCGTGAGCACGGCTGTTATAACAGGTTAATTATTTCTGCAGAAATTGTACATCTTTACCCACCGAGCCATGATTCCCAATGCCGGGGTTCGCGAGACCCACTACACCTCTTCCTAAGAAGTGTGGCAGAGTTTCACTATGAAACCCTTAGCTAGTTGCACTAACAAATCGTAGCTACAAAGGAATGGCACATGTGGGCATCGCAGCATGATGCACACCCTAACAGAAAAAGGAAAGATACCCTCTTACCCCTTACTGGAGCTACAGACGAGCTAGTACAAACTAGATAATAGGTTAAAGTCAGAGCCATTTGACACTCGGGGTTGTACGGTCCCTCCTGGGTTGCCGCTTCAGGATAAAGTCCTTATGGAGAGGCACTAGAGTACTCAACCCCGTACTCTAGCCCCCTATCTATTGCTAAAAAGTTCCATTTTATCACATTGCATATAGTCTTTAAATATGTTTAACAATTACTTCATGTTAAGCGCTGCAGCATCTATCCAAAATGCCTACCCAATAAACCCAGGTATCAAGGATATGTGGTACAATGAATCATCTAGGTAAAGTCCTTAAAGGCAATTCAAATTAAACTCATGCATGAATGTAAGTGGTAGTAGTTCATAGGTAACAAGGGGCCTTTGGTACACTTGCCTTCCTCAAAGTCATCCTAGGAATACTGCTGATCCTGCTGGGGGTCCTCAGTCACCTCGAATGGCTCACCCTCTAATCATGATCCAATCATCAATCAAGCATCATTCCAATCATTACATGCATACAAAATAGAACTCTATTAGAACAGTACACCAAACAGTGAAAACATATGTTGAAAAGCTTACAGATCTGTTCTACACATTTCTATGAACACATGAGCGAAAGAATCACTCAAATCGGACTTAAAACGTGAAAGTTATGCATGAAATAAGATGTAATGGCAATTCTGTAAATAAACTAACCTATTTTTGAATTAAAATAATTAAAAATCTAAATTTAAATGAAATCTGGACCGGGCTTACTATTTCTGGAAACTTTAGGGACTTGAATGAATAAAAACAGGACTAAATAAAAATTAGTTTGAACTGGACTGGACCGCGGGTTGATTACTGGAAAAAGCGGGGGCTTTTCTGCAAAACGCGCTCGGTTGACTGGGGTTTGACCCGACGAGTGACCAGGCTGCTGACTCATCGACACGCGATGGCTGTTCATTGGGCGCGGTGCACCACGCAGGCGTGGGCGCGCTGACGCGGCACGGTGCGCCGGGTCCACGAGTCTATGGTGGACCGGCCACTTAAACCCAACCGGTACCTAATCCTGGCCATCCACGCTAGATCCAACGGCGCAGGGCGAAATCTGGGTGGTGGCTCGCCGGGGAAGAAAGAGAGGCCGGCGGCGCCATGGCTGGTGCGCCGGGACCTTGGGCTACGGCTTCCTAGGGCGCCAAAGCAAGATCTGAGGGCACGGGAAGGTGGAGGGGCTCACCGTGAGTCGCCTGGAGTGGAACGCGGCGTCCGGGAAGGCTCCGAGGCTGGTCGTCGACGGCGGCCGCGAGCTGGAGAGAGAAGAGGCGTGCGGGTGAGGGTGTAGCCGGGCAAAACAATGCCAAAACGCGAAATGGGGAGTACCTACGGGCGCGGGAAGATCCGGCGGTGCTTCGGGTGGCCTTGGCGTCGGCGTTCGCGCTCGGAAGGGGGGGGGGTTCTCACCGGCGGCGGTAGCTCTCGGTAGCGGGCAAAGATGGAGAAGGGCTAAGGGGAGGCTCGGCCTTTATAGGCGGGCGGCTGCATCAAGAAAGGAAGGGAAGCAGGGAGGGGCTCGGCACCTTCCAAACGGCGCCGGTGGCTTTCCATCGGTGCCGCGCCATGGCCGGGCAATAGAAGGAAGGGGAGCGCCGGGGAAGGAAGGTGAACGACGCGGCTGACGAGTGGGTCCAGACGCGCAGCGAGAGAGAAGGGTAAGGCGCTCGCGGGTGAAGCCAAGGCGGGCCACGGCCAAGCTGGCTACGCTGGTGGGCTAGCAAACTGGGCCGCGCGGGGTGTGGGCTAGCGCGTCAGCGCGGGGCAGCCGCCGGGTGGGCCGCGCCAGGCAAAGCAGGCCACGGGAAGAGGAGGGGGAAGAGGGCTGGGCTAGCTGGGTTGGGCCAGAAGGTGTCTTTCTCCCTTTTTTTCAAATCAATTGTTTATCAAATTCTATTTTCTCCATTTTCATTTTTAAGCCAAATTCAAATAAGTTTTGAATGCAAATTTCAAATCATCTAGCCCTACACTCAATCAAAACCCATATGACTCGGCATGAATGCAACAAACAAGTCTCTAAACTTATAGTTTATTTTATTTATTCAATATTTATTATTTGGTCTATATTAGAAATACCTAGAAAATGTATAAATAGGGTAAGAATTTAATAGTTAATTTGCAGTAGAATTTTGGGTGTTACAGCCGACCATATTTCATCGACATAATCTTCCACAAGACCTTCTGTGACATTGGATTGGGTGTCAACATAATGTCCAAGGTAACATATGAATATTTATTTGGTAACGAACCCTTGTACCCTACATATATGCAGTTGTAGACGGTGGACCAATCAATCCGATTCCTAGAAGGAATAACAAAAGATGCTATGTTAAGAATACACGACCACTTTGCCCCTACTGACTTCATGGTTTTGGACATGAGAGAAGAAGAAGATGATACACCCATCATCCTAGGAAGACCATTCCTCAACACCACCAACACGATCATCTACGTCGGATCTGGACAAGTCCACTTATAATTCCCTAGAGAAAAGGTATGTTGTTATTTCAATAGTTATACTACTTATGAGCCGCCAAAGAAGAACCGCTCCAAGAGGAGACGTCGATCATCCCAACATCAAGGGAACCAACCCCTGTGGAATGAATGGGAGGAAGATGAACAACCTAAAGAATTTGTGAAAAAGGAACCTACACTGCCTAAGTCAAGCCCACTAGCCAAGCAGGTGTGGAAGAAGAAGGTGACATCATCAGAATCACAAGAGGTGCAACCATTAGGGTCTCCATCACTGAGATTGAATGATGCACCAGAAGAATGAATAAGACTGGAGTAAAGTTCTATCCGGAGGACTTCAAAATCCGAACCCTTGCCGTGAGGTAATATCGGTAGTTATCCATATTTATTTTCAGTATTGCATGAATTGTTTTTACTTTAGCATATGTACTTTTCTACATTAGCATTGCATTAGTTAAAAATATATGCATACATCTAGTTATATTTCATATAAAGAAAAATAAAAAATTTTATTATTGCAGATCATCATCGCATAAGAAAAGAAAATAAAAATATTATTGCATCCTTAAGCCCCATGTGAACAATTTTCATGGTGTAACAAGCCTAAGGAATATTCACCGTGGTGGCATAAAAATTATATATATATATACTATGCCTACATATTTTCTTTCTTGCATATTAAAAAATAGAAAATCCAAAAATATTAGATAGACATCTTGTTAAAATTCTGTCGTTAGAAAATCTATCTATACCCATAAGAACAAATCTTTGAATGGCTGACCGCTAACCCCTTGTCTTAATCGAGCCACGAGTTTGTTCTTGTTGGAGTATTTTACAGGATAATTCACATGATCAAGAGCAAGTTCACTCGGTTGTCTTCATCTCACTCCACTCATGGATGAGAAGGACATACGCCGACAAACCCGCTCTTAGAAAGATCAATCAACATCCAATAATCGACCACGGCAACATCCAGCTTGGGGGAGGAGCATCCCCCTGTATCTAGCTAAGTATTTCCTTCCTTTAGTTTTACTATTAGCAAGTTTGCTCTATATTAGCTAAAGAAATATTATATAAAAAATTATCTTAGCCAGTTATATATATATTATAAGGTGTGATCTTAAATCCTAAAAACAAAATAAAAAGGTGTGTTTAGTTTGATTTTTAAGAGTTGAATAAAATAAATAAAAGGACTCCAAAGATAATCTCTTACAATGGAAATGATGAATAGTTGCTCTGTCATAATTCCTTTCAAGTACCTAGTTTTCAGCCTTAAATTCTCTTGAGTTTTGTATAAGACTGTTTTGATATAAGAATTTACTTTGAACTTGGAACTCGTGGGTAGCATATGCTTGATCTAAGTCTTGGTAATTGACGGATATAATATGAGAAGGTCTAAACTATTGTTTATCTTATTCTAAGTGATACTAGAGTTCCAGAGATTTATCTTTTGAAAAATATAAAAGTGCTTTATGATGAGTTCCTTGTATGACAAAGCTTGAATTCCTACCAAAGCCATAGATGATATTTAGACTAGGAAAACTTCCACTCATATATGCTGCTTGCTTTTGCATTGAGTTTAGTCAAGCTTTGTTGACCCTTATGAGAGGTTTGTCAAGCTCTTAAAATCAAGATCACATACACACCACCCACATATGCACTACTCCTACACTGGGGGTAGGCGCAAAAACATGATATTCCATTTAGATTCAATCAAAAATGTTTTACTCCTACACTAGGGAGTGAACACCAAAAATATACCCTATAGGATATCCCCCAAATAAATGCTTCAAAGTTCTTATTGCTATCTCTCAAAAGTTTTATTGCAGAAAAGAAGCATGTGGCTATACAAAAATTATTCATAAAACAAGAAAGAGTATTGAAAAAATGGACAAGTGTCCAAGATATCTAAAACAATGGGTACTTAGATGCCCGCCTGAAAAAAGGGAGAAGAAAGAAATAGATGAATAAGATAGCTCATGTTTTCTTGCAAGGTTATATTTCCAAATTCCAGAAAAAGAGATAAGTTTTCAAGGAGCAAGGTAGAATTAGGTTAGCCAACATATATATATATCATACATTCACACACATGCACATCTTGATTTGATTGTATAACTCAACTCTCTTTGGATCCAAGGTTTGACTTTATAATATATGTATTGCAAGTATGATCTTTCATGCTTTTTCTACTCCTATGAGCTCCATATAAGCTTTAGTTGTAGGAAAATAAATGCATAACATCACAATTGTCTTTGGTAAGGATCCACAAATACCACATATATTGAGAGACTTGAGAGTGTCATATAATGGAAGCTCTGAGTTTTATTTGAAAACTTATAGAAACTCCAGAATACTGGTTGAACAAAGAACTTGAGACATAGTGCTTGACTTGATCGTTCTATCTTTCGATTGCTCAAGACCTAAGTGAAGGCTAAGAAGCCCCATGGTTGAAGGTAATATGAGTGAGTTTGAAAGATAGATCGGTTTATTCTAATCTGGAGGAGGATTCTTGTTTGAACACATGTGTACTTTTGAGGAGTGAAAGCATTGAAGCAACTCCTGATCTAATTTTTGCTAAGTTTAATTTTGCTAAGGGACCAGCAAAGGTTAAGCCTTGGGAGCTTTGTTGATGGTAGTTAACAACCATTATAAACCGTCAATATAACATACATAAGGGCATAAATATGATCACCAACAAAGGTCTAGGGGTTTAAACTAATAAATTCCATGAGTTTTGGTGAATCTGTATTTTCTGTAGGGTTTAACTAGAAAACCATCAAGATGGACCTACATATCAAATTTAATTGCTCTTATCTGCCATGAAACGGACACTACAAGGTTCTAGATGATACCAGAGGACACCACGTCAAGGCAAAGAGGCAGAGGCTGCCAGGTGGGACTGACAAGCCCCACCTACAGGCCACCCAGACCCTAGGGCCCACTGTCAACCTCCGCATCGCAATGTCGGTTCTCCATCGCCTCCTAGGTTGCATCTACGTCGTTCCTTAAGTCGGTTTGATCCAAGGGCTCATGTTTGATGCTCTAGGCTATATATATACCAGCCCCTGCCACCCCACCTGAGGCATCAAGTCATTTGAGAAGACAGAAACCCTAATCATCCTCAAAACTCCACCATATTCTAGGGCATAGCTAGTTAGATTAGATCTAGAGGGAGGCAAGAGGCTTCACTTGGATCCCCAATCGTGTCAAGAGCATGGTTTGGTATAGTCCTTGTTCCACCAGTATTTTGTATCTCCATTATTTTTTATGCTTACTACAATTGTTATGACAATATTAGTATTCAAATTATTCATATTCTTTGTTATAATGTTCATCGTCTACTTTGATTATATATTTAGTATAGCTAGTTTATCATTATGTTTATGCATAAGTTCGCAAAGCGCTCACTCCAAAGTACACGGGTGAGTGGTCGACATTGTGTAAGCGTGGTGCTTATATGTTGTTTACCTGTGGATACACCCTATATTTTGGGTCATGTGGTAGATCGTGGATGTGACACTCCCGTTGAGTCCTTTGTAGTCCACTCACTGAATATAGGCATACAAGTAGGATCTAGTTATGAAGGAAGACAAGCTATGTTCTTAATCTTCCTTAATAATATCCCTTATGTGTAGATATAAAGATAATCTTAGCCATGATTACTAGGTGTAATTGCACTAATCAATGTATGCCTTGACTTGTAATTAAGAATAACTTAGGAATTAGTCCTCTAATATTCTACCTAACAATGCTAATGCCATAGAAAGAAGTACTCTGAGTGATTTATCATTATCATTGATCAATACTTATCACATATATATATCTTATCCTATGACTTACCCCTTTTATGAGTAGAATATTGGTTATGGTTTACTTCTCCATCAATAGTATAAGTTATCAATACTTGTCCATGCTAGACCTTCCCAGTGGTAAAATATATATAATGATACCTGAAATACTCTCAGGTGAAGTGCTACAATGGTATAATTATTTGTGCGCTTGCAGATCCCTTTTCATTCATATATCTTTATATTCTTTCTAGTTACATAAAATGATAAAGAACTACTTAGTATCCTTGTAGTAGTGATGCTAGGCAGTACCAACAAGCATCTCTAGTACCAACACTAGGGATGACAACCTAGTAAAGTAATGTTAGGAGATGTAGGCAATTAATAGGTGGTTACTAAAACAAGTGACAAGTTAATAAATACCAACAGCCCTGCCCTGTCGCTTTAGGCGTGCTGGCACAACAAGGCGAGTTAGGTTTTGGCTAGCCCGGCCCATTTCTTTTCTCTCTCTTTTTCTATCGCTCTCACCTGCCTGCTCACGAACACGCCCGCCGCCGCCGCCCCATGACCATGCCTAGGCCGCCGCCATCGTGCCACCCCGCCCCCTCCTAGTCTGGCGACCATCTCCCTCCCTCTCCCTCTCCATCTCCCTCCATTCCTGTGGCACCTATGGAGGAATAGGGCATGTCCTAGCAGGCTTGCCACAGCCTTGGTGCCTGGCAGCGGTGGCACCGCCGACCGGCTTCCCATCACCGGCAAGTGGACGTTCTAGCTTTGTGGAGTGCCATACACTGCCAGGTAAAACTCCGTGTCCTCGATTTTTTGATTTGTTAGCTCCTTTCTTGGTTGACAAGGGTTAGGAAATTTGGGAGGCTACAAATGTTGGTAGCATTGGTTGTGAAAATTTGCTGTGTTGATTAGGTTTAGGATATACTCTTCCCATAGATTCAACATAAACTACATGTTGCATGGACCTAGGTAGTTGATGCATGGGGGATTTGGATGGGTTAGTGTGTTGCCTTTGTTGACATGGACCTAGGGAGTTGATGCATGGACCTATTGTAGTGTATTAGTGAATGGATATGCTTTATTTCTGAAATGTGTAGTTCATGTGTTGTTGATGTGTTCGTTCCTATTTTGTAGATGGATCGGTTAGTGCGATTGTTTTATGGTGGCAAAGTTAAAGGAAATGGGGAGTTTGAAAGCATGCAAGAACATGTTTAGTTCTTTAGTACACCTCCTACCTTTGATGATTTGGTTAGCCAATGCCGGGATAAATTTGGGTGGCCACTAAGATTGAGAGGCAGATTTGACTGTGGGAAGGAACGAGCACACTATGTGTTGATGTCTTTGTCATGTGAGGATGAATGGAAGAACTACATAGAAGTTGTTAAGAGTAGTAGTGTTAGGTGCTTGAAAGTTGTTGTGGAGAAGGGGTGTTGCCCAATTGTGGTGGCTGTGGATGATAATGTGGATATGGAGCTCATAGAGAATCTTACCCATGATGAAGAATTACAGGCGGTTGTCGTTAGAGAAGTTGATAGGTCATGTGAGCCTGGTGCCTTGAATGATGATTTTGATGAAGAAACACTTGATGAGGATGATGGCAATGGAGATGGAACACTTGATATGGATGACATATCCCAAGGGTCAGAGGATGACAAAGTTTATGTTGCCTCCGTGGACGAAGATGACTTTACTTTGGGGCCAAGTACTTTGGATGATGTGTTGGAGGATGAGTATAGGTCCGAGCCTAGCAGTGAGGATGAAAGTGATTGTTGTGAGGGAGGGTTTGCGGACGCAATTGGAGTCCTAGCTGATGGGTCATTGAGAATGGAGTACAATGACATAGAATTGAGGCAATTGAAGGCTGTCCATGTGGACGTACCCTCAGTACCAAATTTCTTGGACATTAGTATGGTTGACCAAGCAATATGTGACACTAGTTTGACGTTGTTGGCCGATGAGGTACCAGATAGTGAGGAGGTGGAGATTAAGAAGGGAATGGTATTCGATACATTGGAGCATCTCAAGTATTTCCTAATGGATTATGCCGTTAGGTTTCACAGGCCGTATTATGTGACCCACTCTGATAAGAACAAGTGGTACACGGTGCTTTGTAAGAATGGATGTCAATGGGGTCTATGGGCTTAGAGCCTGAGAAATGAAAAGTGGAAGATTCACAATGTGAGGCAACCTCACATGTGTCGATCTTGAAAGCCGAAGGGTGTGCATGCCCAAAATACAACCTGTTACCTTGGTCGTCATCTTGTTAGCTCGGTTAGGGCCGATTGTGACATATCTATTTCAAGCTTGATTGAGACCATATTTGGGTTCACTGGTTATAGAGTGAAAGTACTCAAAGGCATGGCGGGCAAAGCAGCATGCTATAGAGTTGCTATGGGGCGATTGGAAAGAGGTGTACAACCAGGTTCCTAGGATTCTAAGTGCCATGAAACACTTCAATACATGCCTTAGGTGGTATCCTTATGTGGGTCGCATCATCGTGGTTGTGGATGCCGTTCCAAAGCATGTTCTACATAGAGTTTTTTGGTGTTTTGCTCAGTCCACGGAGGCCTTCAAGCATTGTCATCCCTTAGTACTTGTTGATGGTACCTTCATGATAGGCAAGTACAGGGGTGTATTGATGATTGTCGTTGGAGTGGACCTAGACAATCAACTTGTTCCTTTAGCATTCGCTTTGGTTGAGGGTGAGAACGACGATAGCTGGTGTTGGTTCATGAAGCTTGTGAGATAGAATGTTCTCCGTTCATCTTGGAACGTATGCATGATCATAGATCAGCATCATGGTCTCCTGACAGCTACGAAAGAGCATGTAGATGGATGCCCTCCTCTTGAGCATTGGTGGTGCATGAGGCACTTTGCTACCAACATATGGAGGAAGCAAAAGAAAAAGGAGGTAGTGCAGAAGTTAAAGTCATTGTGTGGGTGTCAAACGAAGAAAAAGTTTGAAGAGATGCTTGCGGAGTTACAGAGGGTCCTCAATGCTAGGGCAAAGAGTTGGCTTGAGGATCAGATGCCTCAAAGGGACAAGTGGACTCTTACATTCGATGCTAGAGGTCTTCAGTACAGTATGATGACTACCAATTCTTCAGAATCATTCAATAAGGTGTTCAAGGGTATCCGTGCAGTCCCCGTGTCATGTATTGTGGAGTACTTTTTCAGGAAGTGCAACAAATACTTTTTGAATTGATGAAACATAGCAAAGGCATCTAAAGAGAAATGGGGTAGAGCTGGTAGAAAACACTTGGATCTCTCGGAGATGATAGCTTCCAACCAAGTGGGGGAGGCCTTTGGGCCATCAAGGTTAGTATACAATATCAGGTCAGCCGGAGGAATGAACCTAGGGGCAAGAAGTATGGTGGTAGGAATTATAGGGTCGACCTTGACATAGAGGAATGCTCTTGTAACATTCCACAACTCTTCCATGTGCCTTGCTCGCATGTCATCACAGCTTGTAGATGTAGGGGTCCAGACAAGAAAGTGAAAAGTTCATGTCTCCTTTTTACCTCATGTCAAACACTCTCAAAGTGTGGGAGTCGAGCTTCAAGCCTTACCTAGATGCAACACAATGGCTCGAGTACTATGGGTTAGATTATGTTCCTAACCCGAACCTTCTAAAGACAAAGAAGAGTAGAAGGAAGAAAAAGCGGCTCTAAGGAGTTATGGATGCATCGAATAGGTATGGTGAAGATATGTATGGTTTTGGTGACTTTGATGAGGCACCAGGGCAGGTCCATTGCTCCAAATGCCACAAAACTGGTCATACCGCTGCCACACATAACAAGCATAAGTAGTCAAAGAAATTAGAAACACAGAATGGGAGTACTAGTGGTTCAAAGGTTAGAAAGGTACATAGATTAAAATAGGTGTTGCTTATATATTCCATGCATTTGTTTGTTGTTTTTGTACCATTATAGCATGTTTCATTTACTTTTTCCATTTTGTAATGTTGTGTTATCTTTTTGACAATTGTAGCGTGGCACACCCGCACTACTGTAACACCTCTGGTGTTTTGACCTAATACTAAAATTTGACATGTCATCATGTGCATTGCAAAGCATTCATATAGTATAAAGTTTTGAATGCATTCACTAAATAAGGTTTATTTCATAATGTTGTTATTTCATGTGATGTGTTTCAAAAAAATCCTAAATACAGATCATGACCACAAGGGTCAAATTTCATGTGTTCATGTGAGGCCATGTGTCATTTGACTCAAATAACCCTAATGGGCCATGTTACTGGTCAAAAATCAAAATCTAAGTGAAAGGAAGACAAATCAAATTTGAATTCATATTCAAATTATAAAAGTCCTTTTTGCCCCTTTTTACTAATTCAAAATCCATGAGGAATTTGGGGTTGAGGTAAAAAGCAAAGTTGGAGATTATTTTATAAGGATCAACTTTGGTATTCAAAGTTTTTCAAGTTTACATACAAAATTTGGAGTAATTTTGAAATGATTCAAATCTTTAAATGTACCCCAAATGTGAAATTCAAAATGGAGGTAGAATTTGAAAATGTTTCTTAAATCAAAGTTGTAGTACTTGAAAAGTTGAGCAACTTTCATTTTTGGAGATTTTCAACTTCTTTAGAAAATTTGAGAGTAATTTGAGAAATGGATGCAATGGCAGTTTTGTAAATTTTTCAAAAAAATCAACCTACACCTCACTGCTTGCCGCCGGCGCCACGCGGAGTTCACCGCCGATCGGTTTTCACCGCTTTCACGCGCTGTGACACGCCCAAACCTCCGTGGCAAGTTCGCCCGTGTGTTGTCAACACCGCACGCCCTCCTTCTTGCTATAAATAGGAGCACGCCGTCGTCAATTCGGAGTTTTCCGTCGACTGCTCGCCGCCGGTGTCCTGCCCGCACTCGCGTAATTCGTCGCCGTCGTAGCGTCCTGAGTCAGTAGCGTCCGCCAGTAGCTCCGCCTCGTCTTCCTGCTCATCCCAAGCCTGATCGGGTCGCTCCTGGAAGTCCAGTGCCGCCGCACGACGTCGTCTTCCCCGAGTCCGGCCGGAGCTCCGCCATCGTCGGTCTCACGTGGTCCCGACGATTCGATGCATCTCCGCCTTCACCAAGCCCACAGACGTGATCGTGGTGAGACACTGAACGCAATGCTTGCTCTTATTTAGACTCTACTGCACCGTAGCTATAGCTACATCGATCGCCGTCGTGTCCAAGCCGCCATGGCCGACGTGGACCTCCCTCCGGTGCGCCTGCTGCCGTTCTGTGGTTGGAAATGAGTTCGTAGGATAGAGTAGATCACTTTGGTGCTATCGGTTTCGCCAGAATATCACCAACGGCGCATTTTGCGGCCGGCCGGTGAGGGCAGCGCCGCCGTGATTTCGTTGTGTCGCTGACAGCGGGCCCAGGCTGTCAGTGAAGCTGAGGAAGAAGAACAGTGAGTTTTGGTTATTTTCTGATTTTGAATAGCGCAGCAACTTTGCAATTTTGTAGGAATTTATTTACACATCCAAAAATTCTGAAAATTTTTGTGTAGCTTCTGTACATGTTCTAGTATGATTTAAAAATTTGAAACTTGGAATTTGAATAAATTTTTAATGTTCAAATATTTGGTCCATTAATTGAAAAATGCAATTTCCATGATTTTTGTAGGTCACTATATAACTCCAAAAATTATGAAATTTATTTTGGTACACTAATTTATCATGAGGAAGCTTACATAAAAATTTGAGCTTAATTGGACAAAGTTTATTTTATACCTAATATAGACTTAAGTATTTAATTAATTATTCATTTAATCAATGTTTAATCAATTAAGATTTGTTTGACTTTAAAATTGATTGTTGACCTTGGGTCATTAACTTATAATGATCCTTAGTACCTTAATTAGTTTTTGAACTAATATCTAATTTGTAATTAGTAAATCTTAATGACATTTCATGTGATAACCAAGGTCATTAACAAGTTAACTCGTCGAAACCCTAAGTGTTGATTAGTGTTGGATCTTGTTTTGGTCATGTTTTGTGACTAGTAGTGTTCCAAGATCCATTAGGTCAAGTCTCATGTGTGGTTCTTAATGATAGGGTTACAGGTTGGTTTTGTTGGCTTGCAACTGTACTGCAAAATGAAATCGTTTGCGGGTGTTTTTACATTTCATGTGCTGTGAAAGCATCATGTTTACGTTATCATGTTAAAGCATATGTTATCATTTCGTGTAGAACCCGAGAACGAAACGGTTCTAGTTGAGCAAGTTTTGGAAGAATCCCCGGTTGTCACGGGATTTGATAATTGTGGTACTAATCCGGAACCGAAAATCGTCAACGAAGGCAAGCCCCGGTTTATGCATTAAGCCATTACCTTGTTTACTTTGAAAAGTTATCACCTATGTTATTTATTGCATTAAGTTGTTTAATTCAAATGTTACCTACTTGATGCATTACCTACCTTGATAATTGTTTACCATCCTTGAAGATGTTTTCGTTTATAAAGGCGTAGTGTGCTTAGTATGCTTTATGGTAGGCTTTCAAAGTAAAAATTTTGATACAATCAAAGATGGCATACTGGCCAAAGAAAGAAAGGATGTAGAATGAATTAGAGACTAGTCGGGTGACTTATCTTGAATGTTGGGTAATGTTGCCGACTATGTCGCTTAAAGGCCACTCATTGTGGATCTTCTGAACGAGACACTTTGTAGTACTGGTCACATACTTCGGTAAGCCTACTTCGGCTAATCCAGTACTAAGACGAATGCCCGCGCACTGGGAGTGGAGAGATGGCGGGAGTAGCGTGTACCCTCGTGGCTGGAATGTGGCCGGATTTGAGGTGTGCTGTGCTCTCGGGTGGCGTGGAGACGGCTTAGTATAGGAGGATCCGGTAGCGAGGTTGATATATGCAAGATTTAGTTCTACATATGTCGTGTGATAAGGAATCCCCAGCTGGGACTTGAATCAATTCGAATTGCCGGTGCTCCACGGATATGGAGACTCGATTCATTACAGAAGCAATGTAGTACTGGTGAATTACTAAAATATGAGAAAAAGAATGGAATGAGAAGGAATGGAATATGGGAAATGTATATTTAGTTGAGATAATGAACTAAAAGAACTTAGTGGTAAACTTGAAAATAGAATGAAGGATAGTAAGCTTTTGGCAAAGAACTTTTGAATCTTGCTACATCCTTACCTTGCCCCAAATCCCTGCATCTCTAAAGTCTTACACCCAGTTACGTTGGGTTAGTCTTGTTGAGTACCTTTGTACTCAGGGTTTGTTAACCCTTGTTGCAGGTGAGTCGCATGCGCAGGCTTGTTTTGGTCCCTGCTGCATGTCAGTGTTTGAAGTCAACGATGATGATGAGGAGTAATGAATGGCCTTTGGACAAGGCACTAGTTTGTATGATAAATAAAGTTAATGTAATATTATTCCGCTACTATGGTCGTATGATACTTATGGTATTGTAAGTTTGAAAACAACTGGTTTGTAATAATACTATCCTAAGACTTCCGCTATCTTTACTCTGGTATATATTTGAATAAAATGTTGTAATCTGCAATGACTGTGATTGGGATCCTGTTTGAAAGAGAATCGTGGATGATTTGGGTTTCCCAAGGACACCCGACAGACCTGTTGAGTTGTTGGGAACTCGTGTACGCTATCCGAGGTCTATTCAGACAACGATAGGTGCATGTGGGCCCAATTCCTTAGGAGGTTCTGCCACAGCTGGTATCAGAGCAGTTCCCATCTAAGATCATTGTAGGTTACTTTGGAAAACCTTCAAAATGATTTGGATCAATGAAAGTAAACATGATATTTTGAAAGTTCAATTTCTTTCTTCTTACCTATGATCTAGCCTCAATCCTGTCTTATTTGAAAGTTTGTGGCGGATAATATGATTAGGTTTGTCCTATGAATTATAAAAATCTAGTACTCATGATTATATTAATCTTTTGGTACTTAGATTCGTAAGATCGATTCATGCATCATGCTTAAGCACATTGCATATTAATTCCCCTTAATAGTGGTTGGGTAAGTATTGTCAATCCCATTCTTGCTAACCTCCGTTATCCTCAAGCTATTCTTATAGTCCTACCCTAAATTCTTCAGGCGATGGCAAAGACCAAGAAAACCGCACGCAAGTCCACCGGACCTCATGGAGTCCCTCGTCACCAATTGGCACCAAGAAATCACGAGCTTGGTGAAGGAAGTTCCAAGAACCTAGGAGAGGAAGGATCTTCGAGCAACCCCGCCAACGTCGAGAACCTTAACAAGGAGCTCAACACTCTTCGTCGAGCTCATGCCAAAGACCAAGAAGAGCTGGCGGAAATGCAAAGGGGTATCACCATGACCATGGAGCTGCGGAATGAAGCCTGGACACGAGAAGATGTGGCCAATGAACGCGTCAATGAGTTGGAGTTCTACGTAGAGGACCTGGAGATGGACAATGCCATTCTGCATGAGAATGTCCATATGCTGTATGCTCAACTTCATCCTCCTCATGGGGATGGTGAAGTTACCGATGAAGAAATGATTGTAGCTCCAGGAGAAGTCGAGAATGAAGAGGAGGAGGAGGACCCTGAGGAGTTAGTGTACTTCTCAGATGAAGATGAGGTTTCATCTGATACGGGCACGGATGCCGAAGACTGAAAACTTGGAGTAGTAGTAGTTCCTTTACTGCTTTCCTAGAAAACCAGGGTTGTCTTGTGGGATACAAGACATGTAAAATAAATAAGAACCCTTTGTAGTATGCAACCTTTTAAAAGCTTTCAATAAAGAATAATGTAAGTAAATGTGTTTCTCTAACAGATGCCTCGTCCTATCACCCAAACTGGTGCTAGTGGCTCGCACGACAATGATGAGTGCCCAAATCCTCCACCAATGCCCTCGACTATGGCAGATGCCATAGCCGCACTCGTCAACGCAATGGCAGAGAATGCTAGGCTGTTAAGGGAGTTGGCGCAGAACCAGCAGGCACCATACCCTAATCGTGGCCGTCGTAATAATGGAAACGACGAGTCAACTTATGTGGATTTTACTGACACACGTCCGCCTGTGTTCTCTAAGGCAGACGAACCTTTAGAAGCTGATGATTGGCTTAGGACAATAGAGCAAAAGTTCGAGCTAATCCACTGTACTGAGGTTCAAAAACCAAGGTTTGCGGCACAGCAACTCTGAGGAGCTGCTGGTGCTTGGTGGGCAAATTTGGTAGCAGTACAGCCCGCTGGTCACCAAATCAACTGGAGGGAGTTCAAGGATGCCTTCAGGGCACATTATATTCCAGACGGTGTGATGACCATGAAGCTGGAAGAGTTCTTGGCTCTTAAGCAAGGGGAGCACCCGGTGATGCATTATGTTGGGCGTTTCAACCACCTATCTCAGTATGCTATTGAGTATGTGAATACGGACAGGAAGAAAAAGAATCATTTTCTTCGAGGCTTGAATACTAAACTTCAGACAATGATGGCAGCCTGTGGTAATGCAACTTACCATGAAACAATCAACATTGCTATCGCTTCGGAAGAGAATTACCGCCGACACAAGGAGGCGAAGAAGAAGAAAATATTTGCTTCCGGATCATCAAGTGGCAAGCGTCAGAAGATAGTATACCATCCTCAGAATCATGGCCGTACGCCATTCTGCCCACAACAAGGCCAGAGCAGGCAACAAATCTTCATTCGCCCTGCAACTAATACACCTTATACTCATCAAACACCACAGCAGCAGAACAATGCAAATAATGCAAACCGCAATGTTACTTCTCAGAATCACAATTTTCCCTGCTATAATTGTGGTAAACCTGGGCATTTTTCCCGAGAATGTCCGTATCCTAGGAAGAACAATCCTGATGCAACCAAAGCCCCTGTTAATCAAGCTCCAAATCAGTACAAGGGCAATGCTCAGAACCATCAAAAGGGTCCAGCTGAGAAGAAAACTGGAAGGGTATTCTATACGCAAGTGGAATCTATCCCAGAAGGAGAACCAGTTATGATGGGTATGTTTCCCATTGCTAAGCATCCTGCAATTACCTTATTTGATTCTGGTGCATCCCATACATTCATCAACCATACATTTGTTGTGAAGCATGGGATAGCTATTGGGGAAACAAAAGAACCCTATCATATACAGTCGCCTGGGGGACGAATCTGTACAAGGGAGGTAGTTCAGCATGTACCTATTGATTTGGGAGGTTATGAGTTCCCTACCAATATGCTGATATTAAAGGATCAAGATATAGATGTGATCCTTGGTATGAACTGGTTAACTCAACACGGGGCTATCATAGATGTCCTACATAGAACAATAAGGGTAAATGCACCTGACAGCAAAACCCAACTTCTTATCCAACTTCCTTTTCCTAAGAGTACAGTGGAGACCGTCTGTGCAACTATTGTTGAAGGAGCAGAGGAAATTTCAGTGGTATGTGAGTTTACGGATGTCTTTCCCGATGACCTGCCTGGTCTGCCACCAGACCGAGACGTAGAGTTCAGAATTGATCTGAAACCAGGGACAGCACCAGTGTCCAGAAGAGCATATAGGATGCCACCGAAAGAATTAGCAGAATTAAAAATGCAACTACAAGAGTTGTTAGACAAGGGTTTCATTCAACCCAGTTCATCACCTTGGGGATATCCTGCTATTTTCGTGAAGAAGAAGGACCAAACCTTAAGGTTATGTGTTGACTATAGGCCCTTAAATGAAGTCACCATCAAGAACAAATACCCCTTACCCTGAATTGATTTACTTTTTGATCAACTTGCGGGAGCTAAGGTATTCTCAAAGATAGACTTAAGATCAGGCTACCACCAGATTAAGATCAGACATGAAGATGTGCCAAAGACAGCGTTTACTACCCGATATGGACTATATGAGTATTTAGTCATGTCTTTTGGGCTGACCAATGCCCCGGCTCATTTCATGTACCTGATGAACTCAGTTTTTATGCCTGAGTTGGATAAGTTTGTCGTGGTGTTTATTGATGACATTCTTATCTACTCTAAGAGCAAAGAGGAACATGCGGAACATCTCCGTATTGTTCTACAAAGATTAAGAAATCACCAACTATATGCCAAGTTCAGCAAATGTGCATTTTGGTTGGAGGAAGTACAATTTCTGGGTCATGTGCTATCTGCTGAAGGTATAGCTGTTGATCCGAGCAAGGTAGAAGAAGTCCTTAACTAGAAAGCACCTACAACTGTTCATCAAGTTCGTAGTTTCCTGGGGTTGGCAGGGTATTACCGTCGGTTTATCCCTGACTTCTCCAGAATTGCGAAGTCAATTACTGGACTGTTGAAAAATCAAACAAAGTTTGTATGGTCGAAAGAATGTGAAGAGGCCTTTCAGACATTGAAGAAGTTGCTGACAACTGCACCAGTATTAGCACAACCTGATATCGAGAGGCCATTTGATATTTATTGTGATGCATCTGGAATTGGTATTGGCTGTGTTCTTATGCAAGAAGGCAGAGTCATAGCATATGCTTCCAGACAACTCAAGAAGCATGAAGAACATTACCCCACCCATGATCTTGAATTAGCTGCTGTTGTCCATTCACTCAAGATTTGGCGACATTATTTATTGGGCAATATATGTCATATCTATACGGATCACAAGAGTCTGAAATACATCTTCACTCAATCAGAACTGAATATGAGGCAAAGGAGATGGTTAGAACTTATTAAAGATTATGACTTAGAAGTGCATTATCATCCGGGTAAGGCTAATGTAGTTGCCGATGCCCTGAGTCGCAAGAGTCATTGTCATTGCCTAATTGGGGAACCTATGCAGCAAACATTGTGTCAAGAGATGGAGCATCTGGATTTACAAATCATAGAACAAGGTTCCCTGTCCAATATTGTAGTTGAGTCCACTATCAAAGATCAGATCATTGCTGCTCAACAGAAAAGTAAGGGCATAGTCCATATTAAGGATAAAGTCAAATCTGGAAAACCAACATGTTTCAAGATTGATGAGTCAGATGTCGTATGGTTCAAGGATAGGTTGGTAGTACCCAAAAATCCGGAGCTGCGAAAGCAGATTCTTGATGAAGCTCATTCTACAAGGTACTCCATTCATCCGGGTAGCAACAAAATGTATCATGATCTGAGAAAGAGATATTGGTGGACCAAAATGAAAATAGAAATAGCTCAATATGTAGCCAAGTGCGATATTTGTCAGAGAGTCAAGGCGGTTCATATGAAGACTGCAGGTCCATTACATTCCTTGCCAGTCCCATCTTGGAAGTGGGAAGATATCTGTATGGACTTCATAGTAGGTTTGCCTAGGACATCTGCAGGATACAATTCAATATGGGTTATTGTTGATCGACTAACCAAAATAGCTCATTTCTTGCCAGTCAGAGATAAATATCGAGCGGAGCAGTATGCAAAGCTTTACCTTGATAGAATTTTCAGTCTGCATGGGGCACCCAAGACCATTGTCTCTGATAGAGGGTCATTGTTCATATCCAAGTTTTGGAAAAGTCTACATGAGTCGTTAGGAACTAAACTTATCCGTAGTTCTGCTTATCATCCGCAAACAGACGGACAGACTGAAAGGGTAAATCAAATTCTTGAAGATATGTTAAGAGCATGTGTTCTTTCCTTTGGTGCTAAATGGGATGAATGCCTTCCCTTAGCTGAATTCTCATATAACAACAGCCATCAAGAGAGCATTAAAATGGCACCGTTCGAAGCACTGTATGGCCGTAGGTGCCAAACACCGTTAAATTGGTCAGAAGTTGGAGAACGTTGGTTCTTTGGACCGGATGTGGTCAAGGAAGCTGAAGAGAAAGTTAAACTCATACAAGCTAATATGAAGATAGCTCAATCCCGACAGAAAAGTTATGCCGATAAGAGGAGACGACCGCTAGAATTCAAAGTGGGAGATTTTGTGTACCTCAAGGTATCACCGATGAAAGGAGTTCATCAATTTGGGATTCGGGGAAAGTTGGCGCCCCGTTATGTCGGTCCTTTTCAGATCCAACAACGATGTGGACCAGTCGCCTATCGCGTCAAGCTACCAGATCACATGTCAGCGGTGCATGATATCTTTCATGTATCTCAGTTAAAGAAGTGTCTTCAAGTACCTGACCAAGAAATCGACTTTGGTAATGTAGAACTAGAACCTGATTTGACTTATGCCGAGTACCCCATTAGAGTCTTAGATCGGAAAGATCGAGTCACTCGTAGACGTACAATCAAGTTCTACAAAGTACAATGGAATCAACACATGGAAGATGAAGCTACTTGGGAGTCCGAGGATTACTTAGAAGAGAACTTTCCTGACTTCTTCGCTTCTATCTAGTTGCAATACCTTGTCTATATTGTAACTTGTCTTGTTGTTAATAGAATGGAAAACCCCCTCACTAGCCTTTTGAATAAAGTTATGATGTGTTAGCTTGACACATTTCCTTTTCCATTACTTAGCCTTAAGTTTTAAATCTCGGGACGAGATTTCTTTAAGGGGGAAGGGTTGTAACACCTCTGGTGTTTTGACCTAATACTAAAATTTGACATGTCATCATGTGCATTGCAAAGCATTCATATAGTATAAAGTTTTGAATGCATTCACTAAATAAGGTTTATTTCATAATGTTGTTATTTCATGTGATGTGTTTCAAAAAAATCCTAAATACAGATCATGACCACAAGGGTCAAATTTCATGTGTTCATATGAGGCCATGTGTCATTTGACTCAAATAACCCTAATGGGCCATGTTACTGGTCAAAAATCAAAATCTAAGTGAAAGGAAGACAAATCAAATTTGAATTCATATTCAAATTATAAAAGTCCTTTTTGCCCCTTTTTACTAATTCAAAATCCATGAGGAATTTGGGGTTGAGGTAAAAAACAAAGTTGGAGATTATTTTATAAGGATCAACTTTGGTATTCAAAGTTTTTCAAGTTTACATACAAAATTTGGAGTAATTTTGAAATGATTCAAATCTTTAAATGTACCCCAAATGTGAAATTCAAAATGGAGGTAGAATTTGAAAATGTTTCTTAAATCAAAGTTGTAGTACTTGAAAAGTTGAGCAACTTTCATTTTTGGAGATTTTCAACTTCTTTAGAAAATTTGAGAGTAATTTGAGAAATGGATGCAATGGCAGTTTTGTAAATTTTTCAAAAAAATCGACCTACACCTCACTGCTTGCCGCCGGCGCCACGCGGAGTTCACCGCCGATCGGTTTTCACCGCTTTCACGCGCTGTGACACGCCCAAACCTCCGTGGCAAGTTCGCCCGTGTGTTGTCAACACCGCACGCCCTCCTTCTTGCTATAAATAGGAGCACGCCGTCGTCAATTCGGAGTTTTCCGTCGACTGCTCGCCGCCGGTGTCCTGCCCGCACTCGCGTAATTCGTCGCCGTCGTAGCGTCCTGAGTCAGTAGCGTCCGCCAGTAGCTCCGCCTCGTCTTCCTGCTCATCCCAAGCCTGATCGGGTCGCTCCTAGAAGTCCAGTGCCGCCGCACGACGTCGTCTTCCCCGAGTCCGGCCGGAGCTCCGCCATCGTCGGTCTCACGTGGTCCCGACGATTCGGTGCATCTCCGCCTTCACCAAGCCCACAGACGTGATCGTGGTGAGACACTGAACGCAATGCTTGCTCTTATTTAGACTCTACTGCACCGTAGCTATAGCTACGTCGATCGCCGTCGTGTCCAAGCCGCCATGGCCGACGTGGACCTCCCTCCGGTGCGCCTGCTGCCGTTCTGTGGTTGGAAATGAGTTCGTAGGATAGAGTAGATCACTTTGGTGCTATCGGTTTCGCCAGAATATCACCAACGGCGCATTTTGCGGCCGGCCGGTGAGGGCAGCGCCGCCGTGATTTCATTGTGTCGCTGACAGCGGGCCCAGGCTGTCAGTGAAGCTGAGGAAGAAGAACAGTGAGTTTTGGTTATTTTCTGATTTTGAATAGTGCAGCAACTTTGCAATTTTGTAGGAATTTATTTACACATCCAAAAATTCTGAAAATTTTTGTGTAGCTTCTGTACATGTTCTAGTATGATTTAAAAATTTGAAACTTGGAATTTGAATAAATTTTTAATGTTCAAATATTTGGTCCATTAATTGAAAAATGCAATTTCCATGATTTTTGTAGGTCACTATATAACTCCAAAAATTATGAAATTTATTTTCGTACACTAATTTATCATGAGGAAGCTTACATAAAAATTTGAGCTTAATTGGACAAAGTTTATTTTATACCTAATATAGACTTAAGTATTTAATTAATTATTCATTTAATCAATGTTTAATCAATTAAGATTTGTTTGACTTTAAAATTGATTGTTGACCTTGGGTCATTAACTTATAATGATCCTTAGTACCTTAATTAGTTTTTGAACTAATATCTAATTTGTAATTAGTAAATCTTAATGACATTTCATGTGATAACCAAGGTCATTAACAAGTTAACTCGTCGAAACCCTAAGTGTTGATTAGTGTTGGATCTTGTTTTGGTCATGTTTTGTGACTAGTAGTGTTCCAAGATCCATTAGGTCAAGTCTCATGTGTGGTTCTTAATGATAGGGTTACAGGTTGGTTTTGTTGGCTTGCAACTGTACTGCAAAATGAAATCGTTTGCGGGTGTTTTTACATTTCATGTGCTGTGAAAGCATCATGTTTACGTTATCATCATGTTAAAGCATATGTTATCATTTCGTGTAGAACCCGAGAACGAAACGGTTCTAGTTGAGCAAGTTTTGGAAGAATCCCCGGTTGTCACGGGATTTGATAATTGTGGTACTAATCCGGAACCGGAAATCGTCAACGAAGGCAAGCCCCGGTTTATGCATTAAGCCATTACCTTGTTTACTTTGAAAAGTTATCACCTATGTTATTTATTGCATTAAGTTGTTTAATTCAAATGTTACCTACTTGATGCATTACCTACCTTGATAATTGTTTACCATCCTTGAAGATGTTTTCGTTTATAAAGGCGTAGTGTGCTTAGTATGCTTTATGGTAGGCTTTCAAAGTAAAAATTTTGATACAATCAAAGATGGCATACTGGCCAAAGAAAGAAAGGATGTAGAATGAATTAGAGACTAGTCGGGTGACTTATCTTGAATGTTGGGTAATGTTGCCGACTATGTCGCTTAAAGGCCACTCATTGTGGATCTTCTGAACGAGACACTTTGTAGTACTGGTCACATACTCCGGTAAGCCTACTTCGGCTAATCCAGTACTAAGACGAATGCCCGCGCACTGGGAGTGGAGAGATGGCGGGAGTAGCGTGTACCCTCGTGGCTGGAATGTGGCCGGATTTGAGGTGTGCTGTACTCTCGGGTGGCGTGGAGACGGCTTAGTATAGGAGGATCCGGTAGCGAGGTTGATATATGCAAGATTTAGTTCTACATATGTCGTGTGATAAGGAATCCCCAGCTGGGACTTGAATCAATTCGAATTGCCGGTGCTCCGCGGATATGGAGACTCGATTCATTACAGAAGCAATGTAGTACTGGTGAATTACTAAAATATGAGAAAAAGAATGGAATGAGAAGGAATGGAATATGGGAAATGTATATTTAGTTGAGATAATGAACTAAAAGAACTTAGTGGTAAACTTGAAAATAGAATGAAGGATAGTAAGCTTTTGGCAAAGAACTTTTGAATCTTGCTACATCCTTACCTTGCCCCAAATCCCTGCATCTCTAAAGTCTTACACCCAGTTACGTCGGGTTAGTCTTGTTGAGTACCTTTGTACTCAGGGTTTGTTAACCCTTGTTGTAGGTGAGTCGCATGCACAGGCTTGTTTTGGTCCCTGCTGCATGTCAGTGTTTGAAGTCAACGATGATGATGAGGAGTAATGAATGGCCTTTGGACAAGGCACTAGTTTGTATGATAAATAAAGTTAATGTAATATTATTCCGCTACTATGGTATTGTAAGTTTGAAAACAACTGGTTTGTAATAATACTATCCTAAGACTTCCACTATCTTTACTCTGGTATATATTTGAATAAAATGTTGTAATCTGCAATGACTGTGATTAGGATCCTGTTTGAAAGAGAATTGTGGATGATTTGGGTTTCCCGAGGACACCCGACAGACCTGTTGAGTTGTTGGGAACTCGTGTACGCTATCCGAGGTCTATTCAGACAACGATAGGTGCATGTGGGCCCAATTCCTTAGGAGGTTCTGCCACAACTACCCCCTTCTTGAGACCTACTATGACAAGGACCATTGAGCGCACTTGATGGTCGACGAGGGTGCGATAAGTGATTTACACACAATATTTTGTTTTCATGTATAATATGTTAACCCCACTATCAATTGTAACGTTGTTTTTTCAAGGCCTTGGTCCCATTGCGTCCTCGAACTCACTGACCGCTTGAGTGGGATGAGCACTACGCCCAGTACCTGTCAAGAACCATAGCTAGTTTTCTAGGCCTGGCTTGAGCTATCAATGCTAGCCTCCCCGACATGGATGGTCCCCTCATCACCGCCTTCGTTGATAGGTGGTGTCCGGAGACCCATAGCTTCCACCAACCCTCCGGAGAGATGTCCATGCTCATGCAAGACATTGGCTACATTTTGGGCCTTCGCTTGGATGGTCTGACAGTGATAGGCATGGTAGATACAGAGAACTGGAAGGATATGGTGGAGCAGTTTATCGGCCACTAGCCACCTGACCCTAAAAAAGGGAAGAAGGAGAAGAAGACTTCGGGTGTCAGCTCAGCCTGGTTGCGGCAACACTTTTACAGGTGCCCACCCCTTGCACCGGCAGACATCGTTGAGAGGCACGCTTGTGTTAGGCTATTGCACATGGTCGCAAGCTTCCTTTTTCTAGACGCTTCTAGGAACACCGTCTCACGGATGGTCGTACCCCAGCTGCGTGAGCCATGGGAAAACATCGCCCTATATAGTTGGGGGTCTGCCACTCTTGTTTGGTTATATCGGTAGCTATGTGAGGCATGTAGGAGGGCCAACCCCAATTTGAACATAGGTGGCTGCACATACTTGCTTCAGATTTAGATTTGGGAGCGCATTCCTATTGGACAGGTGCATAGAGGCCAAGTTCCGGTAAGTACCTTGCATTTATTTGGTATATGTGTTTCATATGTTGCATGCACTATGTGACATCCTTAGAATTGTTTTGTTTTTTAGGCTTGGACACATGGTAACTGTTGCCCCCCCCCGTATGCTACCTTTGAAGGGGAATTAAGTCGATTTGGGGTTAGCTGCAACGTCGCTACATTCAATACTCTAATGATTTGGATGTCTTAACTCCGAATCAGGTTCATTCTACCACCGATGCTTCCATTTCTTTTGTTCCCAAAGTATGAACAAGGCCATGTACTAAGTAACTCAAGTTGTATGTTGAGTGAGGTCCATATGACAGGCGAGATGTACGAGAGTTGAACATCGCCCGACATGTTGAGGCTGACAAGGTGCTATGGAAATCCAATGTACTCAGAAGCAAGCACTCAAAGAGTTGTGAACCTGATGAGCATTGAATCAGAAGTTGATTACCAGAGAATCCTCAGAAGCAAGCTCAAGTAGAACTTGGATCTACCAAGGTACAAGCCATAGAGTGAGCACAGATAGGCCGGCACCTCCTCCAAACTCTTCCCTCACTCTCTATCTCACTATTCTATTTATAAGACTAGATCCTATGGAGGACTAATCTTCTCTTGATTGCTGGCTCTGATCCCAAACATATAAATTAGGGTTTTAGGGATCTGCTGAGGGAGGGGGGCAAGAGCTGATATATATAGGCCAGAGCGTCCATCGTGAGCCCTTGGATCAAACTGACTTAAAGGATGGCGTAGATGCAACCTAGGAGGTAGTGGAGAACCAATATTGCGACATAGAGGCTGACAAGTGGCCCTAGGAGCTAAGCAGCCTATAGGTGGGCCAACCACCCCACATGGCAGCCCCTTAGCTCCTGCTTTGGTGTGGTGTCCTCTAGAGTCCTCTGGAACCTTCTAGTGCCCGTTTCATAGCAGATAAGAACGATTAATTTTGACATGTAGGTCCGCCTTGATGGTTTTCTGGACAAACCCTGTAGAAAATACAGATTCACCAAAACTCATGCAATTTGTTAGTTTAAACCCCTAGACCTTTGTTGGTGACCACAATTGTGCCCTTATATATGTTGTATTGATGGTTTATAATGGTTGTTAACTACCATCAACAACAGGTCCACCAGAACCAATGTGCATCCACCTGTGTCAAGCATTCCAATAGATGAAAGAAGGGAGCGATGACGACAACCCCTATGATGTGATGACAAGGATGAGTGTGTAGCCGGAGAGAGCACCACTTGAGAACTACATGGTAAGCATTTCATTTGAACTATGCCTTCACACAGCTGCACTTGAAAAGTACATGATCATGATGATTATGCATGTAATCTAGGCAACTCAGCTAGCTCACCTTTCCAATGAGGCCGG
The DNA here is from genome assembly GCF_019320115.1 of Miscanthus floridulus. Classification (NCBI taxonomy): domain Eukaryota; kingdom Viridiplantae; phylum Streptophyta; class Magnoliopsida; order Poales; family Poaceae; genus Miscanthus; species Miscanthus floridulus. The sequence continues at coordinate 45,403,136 of NC_089597.1, forward strand.
AGTTTACCTTGGACGTGCAGCAGGGATTGAGAATTCATTCCTTGAAGAATTTGTCAAATTAGTACTGCTATGCCTATGTATTTTCCTGCTCACCCAGAACAATATGTAAGCACTCCTCATTTCACATGACCATGGTTGCAGAAGGTGTTGACGTCCTATCGATGGATGGCTCGCAAGTTGAGTTGCATGAGAGCTGAAGATGTACAAGTGCCACCTCCCAAATCCCACTAAGGACAACAAACCCGTACAAGCCAAAGGGCAGCGATTGACAGACCGGAGAGCTCCCATGCAAGATGTAGGGATGAGGAAGATGATGATGATAGAGGTGATGATGACATCAATGATCCAACTTATGAGCAAGATGAGCTAACGGGTTCCCTACTTACTTATGCTCCTCAGGGTACATAAACTCAGGTGCGTGTGTCATCAGCAACTACTACATGATTTCTAATGGTCCTCTAGCGATACAAAGTCCCTATGTTGTATATGTTTTGTGTAGAGTTTGTCCTAATGCCCGCGATGAGGTCAAGGACGAAACATGCAAGGACATACCCATGACCGCTCTGACGTTGGTAGTCCTAATCTCCAACCGACAAATCTAGGCTGCCTACATCATCCTTGAGAGCCTTTCACGCCAAACCCTTAATCTCCAGCATGCTTTGTGAACTATGTGCTTCTTTTGTTGCCTATGTTGGTCATGGTACAACTATGTCGACTATGTGCTCATTTGGTGGACTATGTTCATCGTGTGGACTTTGTGAACTATGTGGATTTTGTCGATGACTTGTGAACTATGTGAACTATGTGGATTTTGTGACCTAAGTTTGTTGTGTATGAACTATGTGGACTTGATGTTATATGCTATGTTGGTCATGTATTATTTGTCAACTTGTGACCCATGTTGGGCATCTATGAACTGTTATATGCTATGTATGATGTCTCAATTGTATTTTTGTGTTAAGAAGTGTGGAAGAAAAGGAAAAAGATTTGTTTCTAGGCCTATCATGCTAGACATGCTAGTGTGACAGCCATCATGGAACACTATGCAAATGGCTGTCGTGCCAGAGCCATTGGCGCCACAAGGCTGTCACGCTAGAGATGATGGCGCAACAAGCCTGTTGCACCACCTAGGCCGACGCGACAAGGACTCACCAGGTAGGCTAGAACTTTCTGGTGTCGATGGCTAGCAGTGTCGCGCCAGTGATGGTGGCATGATAGAGCCACGCCACTCTGGCTAGCATGAGACTATCACGCCACATCCGCTGGCGTGACACTATCACGCCAGGTGGCCGTCCACACCAAAAACATTTGGCCTGATTGGTGACTCCTTATCGCACTGGACTGGGTGGTGTGATAGGCTTGGCATGCCATCGACTCCAGTGTGACAACCTTGTCACGCCAATGTGGCTAGCGGGACAGTCTTGGAAATCACCACACTTCAGCCAAATGTTTTCCAAACATACGTCCTTAAAATTGAATTTTCTTCATGTTTTTTTCCAAACACCAAATTTCTTGGCCATTTCCTCCAAGCGATGCTATTTTTGTGAAACCATTTCCTAAGTCCACCATTTCATAACTTATTAACATTGTATTTTCTTCATGGTTTCGAAACATTGTTCACATAGCATTACACACCATAAGGAGTCAGACCATAACAAGTTCGAAGTATTACACACAATAAGGAGTTTGAAGCATTGTTTGTACAAGTCGAGGTCATCATCATCATCATCATCACTTACATAAGTGTTCCATCTAGCATATACAACCACTACTACTAACATGAGTCTTCCATCTACCATGAACAAGTACTACCAAATGGCAACCCATGGCCATTTGCAAAATATGTATAGATGTTGCTGCCTTTGCACAAAAGAAGCAGCGCTATCGTATCAGTCCTCCATCTACCATATACAAGACCTACGTAATGCCAAACCTATTGGCATTTGCAAAATATGTACTGCACCTTGTATGCATTAGTTGAGAGGAAACACTACTCATCATCCTCATCATCGTCAGTGTCATTGTCATGGTCATGGTCATCATCATCGTCATCATCCTCCTCCATGGGTGTGGGGATATGGCCGTCGTTCGGTGCATCATCGAGGACTACAAGAACGAAACAATGTCTCATTGTCAATAATTGTAAGAAGATGCACAAGTCAAAACAAACTTTGAAATCAATTACTCACATAAGCGATGATTCAAATGCCTATGGAAAAAGGCCATCTCCCTAGCATCCTTGGCCTCCTTAAAGTCATAGGCCTCCTTGTTTTGTCACTAGAAGCTAATCAACTCAGCCTCGTTATTGTAAAAATTCAGCTATTGACCAGTCACTTGAGGAAAGTTCTCTAAAATCCTATTACGGGTCTTCCATGATGGCATCTCTACCCCATACCTCGTCCTCACCTCTATCTGCTTCTCCTCCCACATCCAATGCTTCCTATTTTTTTCGAGAGGTGAATGTATCTTCAGCCTCTCTAGTAACTCTCCACGACTAGGGAAATCCTCCCAATTGCATGTCCTCCACACCTAAGCAAACACAAAGCAATGAGCAAACAAACCGGTGGTCTATATTCATGTAGTAACTTCACTGGTTTAGTCAACTCACCCATAACTTAGACGACCCTCCATAAGCATTGCCACAATAGTATCTATGGGGGGTATAACCCCAGGTACCCACGGTGATCGACATGGGCCACACCACCAGGGTAGGTCCAACCCAGAAGATCAAGGCCTATGGTGCTCAGCTCTAGTTGGCATGCACCACAAGGCAATCAGAAGACATCTTGGCGATGAAGGAAGATCTGTTCAGATATGATAGATATCGTATTCCTTGTAAATACTTATCATATAGCCGAATAGATCTAGACCTAAACCGACCTGTAACCCTACCCTCCAGACTATATAAGGTAGGTTGGGACCCCCCCTCGAATGCATCTCATATTCAATACAATCCACCAAATACACAGGACGTAGGGTATTACGTCGATTAGACGACCTGAACCTGTCTAAATCGCTGTCTCTGCGCCTATGCCACCATCTGGTTCCTATTACGTGCACCTCCACCAATCATCTACTATTGTGGGTATACCCCTCAGTAGACTACCAACTAGATTTCATTGATAGTGACGCGCCAGGTAGGGGGTGTGCATGCTGATTCCATGGCCAACCAGATGGTCAAATTCCTAAGATCGATGATCTTCCCTAAGCCATGTCAGGTGTTCATGATTGGATTCATAACTTGGATTATCAAGGCCTACGGCAACAGAGAGATTATGGAGGCAATGTAGGATAATCCTGCCCTGAACATGTTGGCACCGATCACACTAGCGGCGGCACTAGAAGCTCCAATCCTGGTTCCTCACCGAGTTAGGAGATCCATTGATCAGGATGATCTGATCGCATCTGTTGATCGGGTCACCAATGGTTTCACCAAGTCCTTGTCTCTCACGGAATCGGTTTTAAATCAATCTACCAACGGAGATGTGACTCTTGCACTCCAAGGACACCACGCCACTAATGCCGAGCTCCTTGCTTGTGCACGTCGTCTAAGGTGGCAAGATGAAGATCTGGTGATCATGCCAACTCTAGATGGGCATATCATTCAACGCTGACCACTCCCTACCCCGACGGAGAACATGACGAGGCCCTATTCTTTTGGGCTGGTGGGTGCGGATCCAATCTGTTGGGATGCCCTGCACCATCTTTTCACCGACCACGCCAAGCGCAGCTACGTCAATGACCTCTACTAGATTGACCTCCCTGAGGTCGACCAGCCTACGCCTGTCGTAGAATCGACCAATTTATAAGAGCACAAGCATAATGGCAGCCCGCAAGCGGTCACACTATCATACTTGAGCCCATATAAACCCGATAGTCCATCGAGTACCATGATGGGTCTTGATAAATGATCCACATACAACCAAGATCGTACATGATTCAACATACATGTCACATGTTACATAAAGTTCATAGATACATTTCATTCATCAGAGTACAAAATAGAGTTATTACAAACCAAGTTCGATAGATAGTAGCGGAAGCAAATTAAGTTCAAAACTAGCATTTGTCAACATAGTTCAAATACAGTGCCAACTCATGATCACAATCCACAAAAGCATAATAGTGGGATTATTAAAGATGCCTGCCCAAGGCTCACTCCTCATCAACGGCAGGATAAAAGCAGTTCTTGCAATAGCCGTGATAGATGTTACCATCTGCAACAATGGGAAAAAAAACCCTAAGTACGACAAGGTACTCAGCTAGACTTACCCATCATAAACTAGAAATAAATTGACTCCAAGGATTATGCAAGCCTTTATAAGTGGAGGCAGCTTGACAACATTTTGCATAAAAGCGATTAACTCAGTTATACAGTTGTACTTAGGTCATCAAGTTAATTATAGCTATTTATCTCTAGATTAGCAACTATCCTATGCCAAACATGTGTTACATCATTTAAGAGCATACAATAGTAACCATAGCCGGTGTAGTAATTCCATGTTTATCCGAACCATCACATTCCACAATACAATTACTACGATGTTGGAGCTAGCCAAGTTTCTCACTATCCAGGAGAGACAGCGATTCGTATCAATTTCAACCAGCTAGGAAATTTATTCCTAACACAAACCTAGGCAGACTAGATCAACGGTCACCTTTGGTACAACTGAGGTACACATTTTGTGGGTTCGACCAGCACCGCACAATCAAGGACAACCAGCTGCAAGGATAATCAGAACTACCCTACCCTTGGGCTCATGGCTGGCTCCTTGCACATCCTTACTACCATCCAGAGTGCGCACTTTTATAGAATGGGGCCTAGCCTGAGTTGAGCTACTTAGCTTCATGGTCGGAACGAGTTATCCGGCCAGCTAAGTGATAGGCATGCGTTCAATCCTGTCAGAAGTTCCAACAATGGTACGGCCTGTAACACCTCGGGTGTTAGCCTTGCATAACTTGACTTGCATAACATGAGCATGAGCATCAAGCATTCATAAATCATCATTTACAATTGAAACATCTGATCGAAACATATGAAACATTGCTTGTTATCTCGTGTTTCTTAGAACATATGCATATGGTCATGTGCAAATGAATGCAAGTGGGTAATGTTGGTCACTAAAACACCTTAGCTATACTTAGGTTAACAAAAGGAACCTTGTTCATGAAGGTCACCTTTCATGATCAAGCACTTAGGTAATATCACATGTGTTGACCTGGATAGCTATATGAGTGACTACTACATGAAATGCTTAAATGACCTTGCAAATTGTTTAAACATGCTTAGGATATCATTAGGAACAACTTTGGTATTTAGTGCTAAGGCTAGTTTGGTCATTTAGCCATGGTTTGTGTATGTATCATGATTTCAAAGTGACAGGTTTGACTAAAGTTGAACTAGGTGTTAGGGACCTTGCATGGAGGAGTTCACTAAAGCAAAGTTGTAGTATTTGACATAAGGAACAACTTTTATTTTTGGGTCATTGCATGATTCAGCTCCTAACATGTTGGAAATTGGATCACAAGAATCATCAAAATCCTGATTTCCACACTTAACGAAATTGACTAAGTCATGAACACTGACCGACTGACAGGCTCAACTTTGGACTGAATTTTCTTCCTAGCTGTTGCGAATTAGAGCTTGATCCTTGAACAAGAGTTGTAGATGGTATATCGGTCTACAAGTTCCATTTTTATGGTTTACGTAATAGAGCTTTGGATTTGTAGTTAAATGAACATCAAAACTCGTTGTCAGGCTCGACTTCGGGTTAACTGACGAACTGAATCGACCGGCACAGTGGCCGACCGGCTTCAGACACCGCGCGCCACGTGGAGGTCGCCATGGCCGCGCGTCGCCAGCGCCCTGACCGCGCCGGCCACGACGCGTCTGAGCGCGGCATTATCACGCCAGCGTGCGCCCGCTCCATTTCCACTCGCCCACGCCAGCTCTCTCCCTCTCCAGCGCCCTCCCTTGCCCTCGCCGTAGAACCAGGCCGCGCCGCCGAGCACAGCACCGCCTTCGCCGTCGCCTCGTGTGCGCTATGTCACACCACCACTGCCTCCATCTCGCCCATAGCTGCGCCACACCTCCCTCCACCCCTCGTCTTGATTGTAGTGGCTGTCACGCTTCGGTGAGGGCGTATTCACCGTTTCCTTTCTCACCGGAGTTCTTGGTCGCCATGGCCGCCTCCACGGCAAGCTGGCCATAGCTCGGCTCATCGGCGTTTTTCCTTCGATTTTGAGCGTTAGCATTGGGTCAGGACGTGTATTAGCCGGTGCCAAGACGTTACCGTCGTTAGTGATCCCGCCGGCGTGGAACGCGACAACCCGCGCCGCCGCATTCTAACCCCCGCACCACCGCGCCGTGGTCAAGAGTCGTCGGAGCTTTACGTGGAGCTTTTGTTGTTGAAATAGAGTCGCTAGGTCACCGTGGTACCATTGCGCGCCTCGCCTGGCTTTCCCGTGGCCGGAGATGGCCGGCACAGCGTCGAGCAGCGCTGCCGTGCCGCCATCACCGACGACGAGCATGCTCCACCCACCCTCACCCGCCACCACCTAGGTCGTTTGATGCGCGCTACTCAGGAGATGGTGTCGTGAAGACCTCACCGCCGGCAACCTCGCCGTCGGCGAGCTCTGACCGCGCCAGCAGCGTACATCACCGCAGCCCTGTTTTCGTGTCACTGACGCATGGGGTCCCCTGACCAGCGGGTCCCACCGGTCAGCGACAGCAGTGTTGTAGGCTAGTTCAAATATTCCAGTTTTTGATTTGTTTTGTGAATTTTGTATCTTCAGTTTGGTAGCTCCTAAAATTGTGAAATAAATATGATTGTGTTGCTTAGGAAGTGTAGTATTTAAGAAAAATATGTTCTTGGGTTCAACAGTAGAAATTTCTGGAGATTTAAATAGAGATTTGAAATGTGCTTTTGAATGCATTCAAATTTGTTTATTTTATATCTAGAGTTCCTGTGCTCCAAAAATTATGAAATTTTTGTGGTGAGCTAGTCTTAGCATATATGAGCTTGGATAAAAATTTGAAGACCAGTGCGTGTGTAGATCTATAGTTATAGATTTTTCTTTTATAAATAGTTAATCCTTGCATGAATTTTTATAAATTAATTATAAGTCCAAAATTCATGAAATTTATTGGAGGTGATACTAGTACAATATGGATGTTAGGAAAAATAAGAAATCTGTTGCTTGACACTTTTCAATAGGATTTTCCATTTATGCTATTTCAAGCCTTGCTTCCTTATCATTTTTCTATAGAATGTTCTACTTAGTAAAATGACATGAAATTTTTATAGTAGTCCTTTGATAGCATTAGTAAGACTCTGTAAATTTTTCAGAATTTATTAAGCGCATCTGATATATAATTATTATTTAACCTAGATATCTAAATAAAATAATAAAGGCAATTTAATAAATAGTTTGGGCTTCACCATTATATCATCTTAACTGTATTTGGTATGCTTAAACTGTTGGTAGGTTCTAGTTTGTCAAATTTTGAATGATTACATAAAGTAGAAGTATTCTTACTTTATATTGCATGTTAAATCATTTTCGGACTAATTCTAGAGTGTGAGTAGTTACATATTGAAACTGATGTGTACTGTAAAAATGGTTAATAACAAAGTCGTAGAGAATTTGATAAGCTTTCCAGAAAGTCTAGGATCACTGCTTTTGGATTTGTAGAACTCCTGTTATGAGTGAAACAAGTAGCTACTATTTGTGGCCTAGTCGATGCATTGTAGAAGTAGTTAAGTAGTAATCGAGAAGAGATATGCACCTACTCAAACAACATGATGCACTTGTTAACATATATGCATTCGTAATACTTATACCATACTCATGCATCTAGGATCGGAGGAAGAGATCACGTTGCTAGAATTCGAAGAAGCAGAGGAAGGAAACCCGCAGGAGGATCCGCAAGCCGCAGCTCCCGAAGGCGTGGAGCAGAACCCTGAAGAGCTTCCGGAGTGTCCTAACCATCGCCCTACTTCCTTTCTGCGAGGCAAGCCCCAGAGCATTATAAGTCTCCCAGTAATTTACAAATGTTTACTTACGTATTTATGATTGATGCATTAGGTTATAAGAGTTGAATGAAACCACTTGATGCATGTACATTCCTTGTCCAGATATTACACCTTTAACCGGTATAGGTCTAGGATCGAAAATATATGCTTAGCCATGCTTAGACCGGTAGAAGTCGGGTGATGTCCTGTCACCTGCGAGATATAGGTGGATACCGGAGCACGGTTGGCTATATCTGCTATCGTGGAACAGAACCATGAGGTAAAAGTAAATTGAGACCGGACGGGAGGTCGATAGGGAAGCAACAAGGCATGGAGGTCTTGGGTGTGGACTTATCCCCGTCCGTGTCGATTAAGGACCATACCGTTGTTGGCGCTTCTGACAAGATTGAACGCATGCCTCTCACTTAGCTGGCCGGATAACTCGTTCCGACCGCGAAGCCGAGTAATTCAACTCAGGCCAGGAATCGTTCTGTTGTGCGCTCCTTCCGGGGAATGATCAGACTGAGCCCAAGGGCAGGTTTGGCCTGAGCATCCTGGCATCTGGTGTTCCAGATTGTGCGGCGCAGTACGAACCCGCGAAATGTGTACCGGAGTTGTACCAAAGGTGACCTAAGACTATCGTGGCTGGTAGATCTGGGTTTGTGTTAGGAATAAATTCCCAGCTGGTTGAAATCGATTCGAATCGCCGTCTCTCCCGGATAGTGAGAAACTTGGCTAGTCCCAACATCGTAGCAGCTATATTATGAAACATGATGGTTCGGATGAATATGGAATTACAATACCTGCTATGGTTACTATTGGATGCTTCTAAATGATATACCACATGTTTGGCACAGGATAGTTGCTAATCTAGAAATGGATAGTTATAATTAACTTGATAAAGGAATCATAATTGTACAACGGGTAATTGCCTTTTACGCAAAATGTTGTCAAGTTACGTCCACTTATACAGCCTTGCATGATCCTTGGAGTCATTTTATTTCTGGTTCATGACGGGTAAGTCTAGCTGAGTACCTTCTCGTACTTAGGGTTTATTTTCCCATTGTTGTAGATGGCACTATGTATCATGGTTATTGCAAGAGTTGCTTCTATCCCACTGTGGATGAGGAGTAAGCCTTGGGCAGGCTTCCTTAGTAATTCCTATCTTTGCTTTTGTGGACCGTGATCTGGTTTGGCACTGTATCAAACTACGTTGGAAACTTATCTTCGAACTTAATTGCTTCCGCTTTATTTATCAAACTTGGTTTGTAATAACTTTTATTCGTACTCTAATGATGAAAAGTATCTGTGAACTTTATGTAATATGTGGCATGTATGTTGAATCCTGTACGATCTTGGTTGTTGTAAATCGTTTATCGAGACCCGTCGTGGTACTCGACGGACTACCGGGTTTATATGGGTTCAAGTATGACAGTGCGACCGCTTGCGGATTGCCATTGTACTTGTATTCTTATAAATTGGTCGGTTTTGCGACAGCTGGTATCGGAGCAAGATTCAACGTTAATTGTCACAAGTGTATTTAAAACAAAAGTTTTGTTTTCCAAAAACCCTTCTCTAGCAACTAATAGTTATTTAATAGGTATTTGAAATCTAAAGTGTGCCAATGATCACTTTCCTTATGCCCAAATCAAGGACTATTAGGTGGCTATTTAAGTACTAACATGGGGGTTTTTACTTCGTCGTCCATACGGCGTGCTATAGTATGGATGCCATTCACTTGAGTGGTAATGTATGGATCAAATGCCTCTACGCCAAGGTAAGATGAGTGTATGACCGCAAGATGTGAGCGTGCGGTCGGGAAGAGTTAGCTTTGGTACGGCTATGTATGCATGCTTGCATGTGTATATGGTACGTATTTAATTGTAGGTTTAAATTCTTGTCGGGTAGATTGATATGGAAGTATATGTATGGGTATACATATATGAAAGTATTTACAATTACATTCTGCGTAATTCATTATGGGTTTAGGGCTGAAATGAAATTTTATGCAGGTACACTAACAATGAAACGTGTAGCTCGACTAGTTACGCTATTTATGAGAGAACGTATGTATGCCACCGTGTCTACCGTTAGAAACAAATTTTTCCTAAGTTTGTAAGGACGTACGGCACGAGCATGCATCATGTTAAATTGCCATTCACATAATTACATTGTTCCTCCCCTTATAAAATTCTTACTCGGTTATGTAACTCTTATTCATTATGGCTTTGTCTCACCAAGGGTACATATTAATGGTGCAGATGGCACGCACCAAGCAGACTGCTCGCAAGTCCACCGGAGGATATACCCAAAACTGCTTTCTCTACTAGGTATGGCTTATACGAGTATTTGGTTATGTCTTTTGGACTAACAAATGCTCCAGCCTACTTTATGTACCTAATGAACTCGGTATTCATGCCCGAACTTGATAAGTTCGTGGTTGTGTTTATCGATGACATATTGATTTATTCAGAAAATGAGTCAGATCATGAAGAGCATCTGAGGATTGTCCTATCCAGATTGAGGGAGCATAAGCTATATGCCAAGTTTAGCAAATGTGAATTTTGGATGAGCAAAGTACCATTTTTAGGTCACATTTTATCGAGAGATGGAATCTCAGTAGACCCATCAAAAGTACAAGAGGTCATGGATTGGAAAGCCCCAACTTCGGTGCATAAAGTTCGGAGTTTTCTCGGGTTAGCAGGATACTATCGTCGGTTTATTCCAGATTTCTCAAAGATAGCTAAGCCTATGACCAGACTACTTCAAAAAGATGAGAAGTACAAATGGACACCAGAATGTGAAACAGCTTTTCACACCCTCAGAACTTTGTTGACTACAGCACCTGTGCTAGCACAACCAGACATTGAAAAGCCTTTTGATGTATTTGTGATGCATTAGGAATAGGTTTGGGATGTGTACTTATGCAAGAAGGGAGAGTAATTGCATATGCCTCACGGCAATTGAGAAAACATGAAGTCAACTACCCTACACACGATTTGGAACTTGCAGCCGTTGTCCATGCATTAAAGATATGGAGACATTACTTGTTGGGCAATGTGTGTCATATTTATACTGACCACAAAAGCCTCAAGTATATCTTTACCCAGCCAGAACTAAACATGAGACAACGTAGATGGTTGGAATTGATTAAGGACTATAATTTGGAAGTACATTACCATCTGGGCAAAGCTAATGTAGTAGCCGATGCACTTAGTCGAAAGTCCCATTGCAACCCTATGGAAGCACTATTAGAAGATGGATTCAACTTGCTACATCCTGTTGTGCTACACAATATCACAATCAGTTGTTCGCTTGAGGGCAAAATCATAGAGCTACAGCAGACAGATGTTGGAATAAGTCACATTAAGAGAAAAATGCAAGAGCAAGAAACCAAACATTTTAGATTGGACGAAAGAGGTGTATTATGGTTTGAGGACCAGCTAGTGGTACCGAAAGACCGTGAGCTAAGGAATCAAATTTTAGAAGAAGCTCACTCGTCCAAATTGTCTATCCACCCGGGTAGTAGTAAAATGTATCAAGATCTAAGAACCCATTTTTGGTGGACTAAGATGAAGAAAGAGATCGCAGCCTATGTTGCTAGGTGTGATAACTGCAGTAGAGTGAAAGCCATCCATATGAAAACCGCTGGATTACTTCAGCCACTGCCTATCCTAGGATGGAAATGGGAGGAGATCAGTATGGACTTTATCACAGGCCTTCCGACAACACCACAAGGTCACGATTCAATCTGGGTCATTGTTGATCGTCTCACCAAGTCAGCACACTTTATACCCGTGAACACACGGTATATAGTTGGGAAATACGCTGAAATATATGTTGCCCAGATCGTGAGATTGCATGGAGTACCCAAGACCATAATCTCAGATAGAGGACCACAGTTCATAGCTCGTTTCTGGGAGCACTTACACCAAGCTTTGGGAACCAAGCTAATCAGAAGTTTAGCTTATCATCCGCAAACTTCAGGACAGACAGAGCGAGTGAACCAAATCCTAGAAGATTTACTTAGGGCTTGTGTTATATCTTCAAAAGGTTCATGGGAGAAATGGTTACCTTTAGCTGAATTCTCCTATAACAACAGTTATCAAGCGAGTATCAAAATGGCTCCATTTGAAGCCTTGTATGGCAGAAAGTGCAGGACTCCATTGAATTGGATTGAGCCCGGTGAAAGGAGATACTTTGGTATTGATTTTGTCAATGAAGCCGAAGAACAAGTACGTATCATCCAACAACACATGAAGGCAGCTCAATCAAGACAGAAGAGTTATGCTGATAAAAGAAGAAGACCACTAACTTTTGAAGTAGGTGACTATGTGTACTTGAGAGTATCACCCATGAAAGGTGTGAAGAGATTTGGGATGAAAAAGAAGCTTTCACCAAGATATGTAGGGCCATACAAAATTTTGGAACGAAAAGGAAATGTTGCATATAAGCTACAACTACCACCAGAGATGAGTGCAATCTTTGATGTGTTCCATGTTTCTCAGCTAAAGAAATGTCTTCGAGTACTGGAAGAAGCTATTGCACCCACCAACATGCCGCTTCAATCGGATTTGACCTATGAAGAAAAGCCAATTCGAGTATTAGAAGAGATGGAGAGAGTGACAAGGAGTAAGATCATTAAGTTCTATAAGGTGGTGTGGAACAATCATAGTGAACAAGATGCTACGTGGGAAAGAGAAGATTATCTGCAAGAAGTTTATCCCGCCTTTTTCCAAGAATGGTAGGTCTTGCAAATCTCAGGACGAGATTTTTATAAGGGGGAGGGGCTGTAACACCTCGGGTGTTAGCCTTGCATAACTTGACTTGCATAACATGAGCATGAGCATCAAGCATTCATAAATCATCATTTACAATTGAAACATCTGATCGAAACATATGAAACATTGCTTGTTATCTCGTGTTTCTTAGAACATATGCATATGGTCATGTGCAAATGAATGCAAGTGGGTAATGTTGGTCACTAAAACACCTTAGCTATACTTAGGTTAACAAAAGGAACCTTGTTCATGAAGGTCACCTTTCATGATCAAGCACTTAGGTAATATCACATGTGTTGACCTGGATAGCTATATGAGTGACTACTACATGAAATGCTTAAATGACCTTGCAAATTGTTTAAACATGCTTAGGATATCATTAGGAACAACTTTGGTATTTAGTGCTAAGGCTAGTTTGGTCATTTAGCCATGGTTTGTGTATGTATCATGATTTCAAAGTGACAGGTTTGACTAAAGTTGAACTAGGTGTTAGGGACCTTGCATGGAGGAGTTCACTAAAGCAAAGTTGTAGTATTTGACATAAGGAACAACTTTTATTTTTGGGTCATTGCATGATTCAGCTCCTAACATGTTGGAAATTGGATCACAAGAATCATCAAAATCCTGATTTCCACACTTAACGAAATTGACTAAGTCGTGAACACTGACCGACTGACAGGCTCAACTTTGGACTGAATTTTCTTCCTAGCTGTTGCGAATTAGAGCTTGATCCTTGAACAAGAGTTGTAGATGGTATATCGGTCTACAAGTTTCATTTTTATGGTTTACGTAATAGAGCTTTGGATTTGCAGTTAAATGAACATCAAAACTCGCTGTCAGGCTCGACTTCGGGTTAACTGACGAACTGAATCGACCGGCACAGTGGCCGACCGGCTTCAGACACCGCGCGCCGCGTGGAGGTCGCCATGGCCGCGCGTCGCCAGCGCCCTGACCGCGCCGGCCACGACGCGTCTCAGCGCGGCATTATCACGCCAGCGTGCGCCCGCTCCATTTCCACTCGCCCACGCCAGCTCTCTCCCTCTCCAGCGCCCTCCCTTGCCCTCGCCACAGAACCAGGCCGCGCCGCCGAGCACAGCACCGCCTCCGCCGTCGCCTCGTGTGCGCTACATCGCACCACCACCGCCTCCATCTCGCCCATAGCTGCGCCACACCTCCCTCCACCCCTCGTCTTGATTGCAGCGGCTGTCACGCTTCGGTGAGGGCGTATTCACCGTTTCCTTTCTCACCGGAGTTCTCGGTCGCCATGGCCGCTTCCACGACAAGCTGGCCATAGCTCGGCTCATCGGCGTTTTTCCTTCGATTTTGAGCGTTAGCATTGGGTCAGGACGTGTATTAGCCGGTGCCAAGACGTTACCGTCGTTAGTGATCCCACCGGCGTGGAACGCGACGACCCGCGCCGCCGCATTCTAACCCCCGCACCACCGCGCCATGGTCAAGAGTCGTCGGAGCTTTACGTGGAGCTTTTGTTGTTGAAATAGAGTCGCTAGGTCACCGTGGTACCATTGCGCGCCTCGCCTGGCTTTCCCGTGGCCGGAGATGGCCGGCACAGTGTCGAGCAGCGCCGCCGTGCCGCCATCACCGACGACGAGCATGCTCCACCCACCCTCACCCGCCACCACCTAGGTCGTTTGATGCGCGCTACTCAGGAGATGGTGTCGTGAAGACCTCACCGCCGGCAACCTCGCCGTCGGCGAGCTCTGACCGCGCCAGCAGCGTACATCACCGCAGCCCTGTTTTCGTGTCACTGACGCGTGGGGTCCCCTGACCAGCGGGTCCCACCGGTCAGCGACAGCAGTGTTGTAGGCTAGTTCAAATATTCCAGTTTTTGATTTGTTTTGTGAATTGTGTATCTTCAGTTTGGTAGCTCCTAAAATTGTGAAATAAATATGATTGTGTTGCTTAGGAAGTGTAGTATTTAAGAAAAATATGTTCTTGGGTTCAACAGTAGAAATTTCTGGAGATTTAAATAGAGATTTGAAATGTGCTTTTGAATGCATTCAAATTTGTTTATTTTATATCTAGAGTTCTTGTGCTCCAAAAATTATGAAATTTTTGTGGTGAGCTAGTCTTAGCATATATGAGCTTGGATAAAAATTTGAAGACCAGTGCGTGTGTAGATCTATAGTTATAGATTTTTCTTTTATAAATAGTTAATCCTTGCATGAATTTTTATAAATTAATTATAAGTCCAAAATTCATGAAATTTATTGGAGGTGATACTAGTACCATATGGATGTTAGGAAAAATAAGAAATCTGTTGCTTGACACTTTTCAATAGGATTTTCCATTTATGCTATTTCAAGCCTTGCTTCCTTATCATTTTTCTATAGAATGTTCTACTTAGTAAAATGACATGAAATTTTTATAGTAATCCTTTGATAGCATTAGTAAGACTCTATAAATGTTTGAGAATTTATTAAGCGCATCTGATATATAATTATTATTTAACCTAGATATCTAAATAAAATAATAAAGGCAATTTAATAAATAGTTTGGGCTTCACCATTATATCATCTTAACTGTATTTGGTATGCTTAAACTGTTGGTAGGTTCTAGTTTGTCAAATTTTGAATGATTACATAAAGTAGAAGTATTCTTACTTTATATTGCATGTTAAATCATTTTCGGACTAATTCTAGAGTGTGAGTAGTTACATGTTGAAACTGATGTGTACTGTAAAAATGGTTAATAACAAAGTCGTAGAGAATTTGATAAGCTTTCCAGAAAGTCCAGGATCACTGCTTTTGGATTTGTAGAACTCCTGTTATGAGTGAAACAAGTAGCTACTATTTGTGGCCTAGTCGATGCATTGTAGAAGTAGTTAAGTAGTAATCGAGAAGAGATATGCACCTACTCAAACAACATGATGCACTTGTTAACATATATGCATTCATAATACTTATACCATACTCATGCATCTAGGATCGGAGGAAGAGATCACGTTGCTGGAATTCGAAGAAGCAGAGGAAGGAAACCCGCAGGAGGATCCGCAAGCCGCAGCTCCCAAAGGCGTGGAGCAGAACCCTGAAGAGCTTCCGGAGTGTCCTGACCATCGCCCTACTTCCTTTCTGCGAGGCAAGCCCCAGAGCATTATAAGTCTCCCAGTAATTTACAAATGTTTACTTACGTATTTATGATTGATGCATTAGGTTATAAGAGTTGAATGAAACCACTTGATGCATGTACATTCCTTGTCCAGATATTACACCTTTAACCGGTATAGGTCCAGGATCAAAAATATATGCTTAGCCATGCTTAGACCGGTAGAAGTCGGGTGATGTCCTGTCACCTGCGAGATATAGGTGGATACCGGAGCACGGTTGGCTATATCTGCTATCGTGGAACAGAACCATGAGGTAAAAGTAAATTGAGACCGGACGGGAGGTCGATAGGGAAGCAACAAGGCATGGAGGTCTTGGGTGTGGACTTATCCCCGTCCGTGTCGATTAAGGACCGTACCGTTGTTGGCGCTTCTGACAAGATTGAACGCATGCCTCTCACTTAGCTGGCCGGATAACTCGTTCCGACCGCGAAGCCGAGTAATTCAACTCAGGCCAGGAATCGTTCTGTTGTGCGCTCCTTCCGGGGAACGATCAGACTGAGCCCAAGGGCAGGTTTGGCCTGAGCATCCTGGCATCTGGTGTTCCAGATTGTGCGGCACAGTACGAACCCGCGAAATGTGTACCAGAGTTGTACCAAAGGTGACCTAAGACTATCGTGGCTGGTAGATCTGGGTTTGTGTTAGGAATAAATTCCCAGCTGGTTGAAATCGATTCGAATCGCCGTCTCTCCCAGATAGTGAGAAACTTGGCTAGTCCCAACATCGTAGCAGCTATATTATGAAACATGATGGTTCGGATGAATATGGAATTACAATACCTGCTATGGTTACTATTGGATGCTTCTAAATGATATACCACATGTTTGGCACAGGATAGTTGCTAATCTAGAAATGGATAGTTATAATTAACTTGATAAAGGAATCATAATTGTACAACGGGTAATTGCCTTTTACGCAAAATGTTGTCAAGTTACGTCCACTTATACAGCCTTGCATGATCCTTGGAGTCATTTTATTTCTGGTTCATGACGGGTAAGTCTAGCTGAGTACCTTCTCGTACTCAGGGTTTATTTTCCCATTGTTGTAGATGGCACTGTGTATCATGGTTATTGCAAGAGTTGCTTCTATCCCGCTGTGGATGAGGAGTAAGCCTTGGGCAGGCTTCCTTAGTAATTCCTATCTTTACTTTTGTGGACCGTGATCTGGTTTGGCACTGTATCAAACTACGTTGGAAACTTATCTTCGAACTTAATTGCTTCCGCTTTATTTATCAAACTCGGTTTGTAATAACTTTTATTCGTACTCTGATGATGAAAAGTATCTGTGAACTTTATGTAATATGTGGCATGTATGTTGAATCCTGTACGATCTTGGTTGTTGTAAATCGTTTATCGAGACCCGTCGTGGTACTCGACGGACTACCGGGTTTATATGGGTTCAAGTATGACAGTGCGACCGCTTGCGGATTGCCATTGTACTTGTATTCTTATAAATTGGTCGGTTCTGTGACACGGCCCTTAATAGGCACAGATAGGATCACATGAGTCAGCCTACACATAGACTCCACCCGGCCTCCATTTACATTACCCCATGGTTGTTTTCCATGATAGCAAATATAGCCAACCGTGCTTCGGTATCCACCTATATCTCGCAGGTGACAGGAAATCACCCGACTTCTACCGGTCTAAGCATAGCTAAGCATATATTCGATCCTGGACCTACATAGGGTTAAAGGTATATGTAACTAGACTAGGTAGTTCTATGCATCAAGTGTTTTCAATCAACTCTTATAACCTAATGCATCAAACATAAAGGACTCAAGTAATATTTTGTAAAACACTGGGAGACTTAGAATGCTCCGAGGCTTACCTTTGAGGAAAGAGGTGGGGCGGTGATCTAGGCACTCAGGGAGCTCTTCGAGAGTCGGCTCCTCTTCTCCTAGAGCTGCAGCTTGAGGAGTCTCCTGCTGATCCCCTTCCTCTTCTTCGTTGAATTCCAGCAACGTTATCTCCTTGGTTGATCCTATATACATGAGCTTGGAATAAGATATCATGAATGCATGTAGACACGTATAATATGATAGAATGTGATGAATGCATCCCCATAGGTATTCTCAACAACATGGTATTAAGGTAATAACAAGTGCATTCTATCCTACTGAGTAGGTGCATATCTCTTCTTTATTACTTAAGCAAACACTTCTGCAATTTATTTTCTAAACTACAAAATAGCAGCCATTTGTTTTAACCATAACTAAAGTTATATACCTCAAAATCATATGGTTGTGGACATTATGGAAAGCTTATGAAATTGTCTACAACTTTATTTTGATACTTTTAAGGTGATTCAATAGTTATATAGGTCAAACAATTCAATTAATCAAATCTGTCCAGAAGGTAAACATTTTGGACAACAAACTTCTAACAACCAAAACTCTTAAATCCTAAGGCCTATGAACATGAAAATTTAACACAAGGTAGATTAGTAAGTTATCTATAACCTTGTTATTAACAAGTTTTACAGAAAAAGGCCATTATCAACATGAAATCATACACACAACCAAAACTATACATGAAGCCATTCATTTGAATTATAAAGCAATAATTAATTAGTTGCATACCACAGATTGCTTCTAAGCTTTACTATTAACATCAATAGTTTATATGCATCACAAGCACCATAGAAAACATCATGCTCAAGCACAATCTATTTATTTAAATGCCTTTAATAATTTAATTAGATAATTAGGAGAAATAACAAACATATACCAAATGTGCACAATAAATTCTCATAAAATGACAGTAGCTTCCTAGTGCTCACAATAGACTACTGTGAAAATTTCATACCATTTGGACATGCATAACATCCTATACAAAAATAACAAGCTAGCAAAGTCTATTTTAGTGAAAATAGTTAACCCTATAGAAAAGTGTCAAACAATGGATTCTATATTTTTCTTAGCTCCATAATAGTGCCATAATACTGTACAAAAATTTGTAGGGCAAAATGTTACTAATTTTTATCCCTATAATTTTCTTCAAAAAACCATTTATTAATAGATAAATAGAAAGATCGAATTTCAATCAAGTTTACTATAAGATTATTATTTTTCCTAGCTAGAGCATGTCAATACAAGACCAGCAAAATTGGAATCACAATTTTATCACATTCCTAGATCAAGTTACACATTTTACAAAATTGTAAACATTCAAAAAGCACTTATCTAGCTATATTTTATTCACCAATAAAAATACTAGAAACTGTACATCTCATATTTTTATAAAATGCTACACTTCATAAGGAACACAACAAAATTTGGTTTACCAAAAATGGACATCTACAACTCAACTTATGATTTTTCAAAGTTAGTACAAAAATCTAGAAAAGAAATAATAGAAATCCTAAATAGCAGTCGCTGACAGAGGGGACCCACGGGTCAGCGGGGTCCACCGGTCAGTGACCCAAAAATAGAGCGCGGTGGTCGGCCGACGCTATCTCACCGACGGTGAGATCTCCGGTGAAACCAACCACACCTATGTGACCTACTCACTAAGCCGCATCGACTGACATAGGTGGTGGTCGTACAGATGCAACGAAGCCTGGTCGTCACTGGCCATGGTGGCACAGCAGTGCTGCGCAGAGGTGCGCCGACCATCTATAGCCATAGCAAGTCCAGGCGAGGGGTGCATGAGCACCGTGGCTACTACATGGATCTAACAAGACAACCTAGGCTAGGCAGGATGCTCCGACGAGGCTTGTCCACATGCACGGTGGCGCGGCGGTGAGGGCATCCATTCACAGTGAGGTCATGCCACTAGCTAGTCTACACCCTGACCAAGCTCTAACATGAGGAAACAAAAGCAATGTGCACGCGAGCCAAGTAGCGGCGAGCTCACTATGGAGGCAGCCATGGAAGTCGAGCTCTCCGGCGAGGACGGGAACGACGATTTTGCCCTCACCGTAGCTCGTTTGGCACAACAAACGCATCGAGGAGGTAGAGGGGAACATGGCGAAGCTAGCTTTGAGATGGAGGCAGCAATGGCATGGTGGAGTAGGTGCTAGGCAAGGGTGGAATGGTACGGGTGCTCAGTGGCACTCGGCTCTCAACGGTGGGAGCGAGAGAGAGCTATGGAGAGGGAGAAAGTGAGCGTGTGAGTGCGAACTGAGGTGCACGACTTCACAGATATCATGCTCCAGCGCGCTGCGGTGAGGTCCCAATGTCAGCCAGTGGTGGCCACATGGCGGCCAAAAGCTGTGCCTGATCGGCCACCTCGATGCGCGACACGGCGTCAATCAGAGTCTGAATTCTGACCTGACGACACAATTTCAATCCCTTCTAAATCCTAAACGGTGGTGAATTAGTGCACAATGTTAAAATAAGATTTGTAGAGATATGTACCAGCTACAAATTCTCTTAAGAAATCAAAGTCTAATTCTCAATGGTTAGGAAGATACATCAGCACAAAGTCAAGCACGTCAAACTATAAACTCAAAATGACTTAGCAAATTTTCCAAGTCCCAAAATTAATGTTTTGCTGAATTTTTGTGAGCACTAAATGACTAAGCTTGGCACTGAATTAGCTCATGACCCAAAAATAAAAGTTGTTGCTCTATTAAAATACTACAACTTTGCTTAAGGGTGCTTTGCCATGCAAATACTCTATAACATAGTTCAACCTAGGTCAAACATATCACTTTCAAATGATGACTTACACTACAACTATGACTTAGAGACCAAATTAGCCTTAGTCATGAATACCGAAGTTGTTCATAGTGACATTCTAAACATGTTTAAGGTATTCCTAAGGTCACACAAGCATTTCATACATTGGTTACATATAATATTTCCTAGGTCAACAAGCATATCATCACTTAAGAGCTTAATTAGATAAAGTGATCTACATGAACATTGTTTCATTAGTCATCCTAAGTGTAGGTAAGGTGATTTACTGACCAACATCAATCATTTACACTTAGTCACACATGATCATAAGCATACACAAAGGAAACATAAAATAACAAGGCATGTTTCACATGTTTCAATTGTACGTTCATATGTAAAAGCTTATATATGAATGCTTGATGATTATGTTTATGCAATACAAGTGAAATTATGAAAGCCTAACACCTAGGGTGTTATAGCATCAACGGTAAACATGGTGCAAATCTGGTAGCTTCTAGATGAAATGCTCCATACAATCCTAGAGGAATGCCTCGAGCCATATTCCGATAGCTCTACCAGCAGCTGCCCACCTTTCCCTCTAGGTTTTGGGAGAGAGCTTTTCATGGTTAGCCATGACAGCATTGTTGTCGATGGAGAAACTAGTGTGTAGCGCTATGAGCGCGAAGCCAGGAACACTGATCGCCAATGATGTCATAATGAAGAAGCAGAAAATGCCGCCCAAGCCGCCAGAGGTGGCCTACCGCGTCTCGCTCGTAATCTCCAACACGAGTTCCTCATGGTGGACAACTAGCAAGTGGAGCAGACGCCGAGCGCTAATCTGGCTGTGGCCACCCACGAGTTGGCTAGACTCCCACCAATGCCAGAGGTACTCAAGATTCAAGCGATGCTTCAAGCAGCTTAGGTCCAGGTCAACGACATCTGGAACCCAGTTCCATCTTTTTTTGACTGCATTGGTTCACAATCGAAACCCATGTGGCTCTTGCCACGAGGGGGAAGCCGTTATCATAGTGGCCAGATCATCCAAGGGGGGTCCAGGGGTAATGTTGCCATCAACTCTAGATCACAAGGACCATGAAATCAATGTGGCTGACTAGCTCATGATGCCAACCAGGAGGTTAATCAACCCCTGCGTTGTGACACCCACGACTGTATCAACGGCAATCTCAATGCTCACAATCGCATCAAGAACAGTCATGCCCAGTGGCATCAGGCAAAACTCCAACGTCAATAGGAGTACGATGACCAACACAGCAACCCCGTCAGCCTCTGACCACTCCCTACTGTCAAGCCAATGGGACCTCACCCCTTCATAGGAAGGCTGCGAGTTGTACAGTGGCCCACAGGCTTCAAGGTCTTTGGGGTCGATCCCTATGATGGCAAGGCTAATCCCAAGCAGTGGATGTAGCTCTACGAGATCACCATACAAGCCACCGGGGGAAACAACGATGTAATGGCAAACTATTTACCTGTTATGCTCTCCCAATCTGCTAATAATTGGCATATGGGCTCAGGGGAGGACTCCATTGAATCTTGGGATGATCTTAAGAGAGTTTTTATTGAGAATTACATGGCAATGTGTCAGCAGCCTAACACGAAGTATGATCTGGAGAAACTCCATTAGACGTTTAGAGAACCTTTGTGAAGCTACATTAGGTGTTTCTCGGTAACGAGGAACACCATCCCCAACATCAGGGATAGTGAGGACATCTGTGCTTTCACTAGAGGACTCCATCACCATCAGGAGCTGCGCTCCAAACTATACCACAATAGGCCCCAGACCATCGGCAAACTCCTTAAGGTTGCAAACTCATACGCAGACTCTGAAGAAGCTAATCTACAGTTCAAGGACAACATTGCTCGTGCTTCCTGCTTGGATTGCTATCCATGTCATGATGATGATCGCCATGAGGAATGGCATTATGAAGATCACGGCAGGCACTACGATGATCACGAATGCCATCATAATGATCGGCCAGAGGGATCAAGGGCTGCATAGCCATGTCGTCGCTGATTGGAAAACTTCATCAACAACGTAGAGCAGCCACACGTTAAGCGCAATTTCAATGCTACCTATGAAAAGCTCCTTGATGGTCCATGCCCAATTCACAAGGACAACAAGCACACCATGTGGCAATGCTATAGCATGGCCAAAGCTTTCCGCGATGAGGAGAAGAAACGGTAGCGGCGCCTGGATGATGAGTCAAATGACGACAAAGGGGAGGAGCATCCTAAGGACGCATGACCTGCTTTCTAAGATTCCAACAAGACTATCGCCATAATCTTTAGAGGGTATGCCACCTCTGAGAACAAACGCTAGCAAAAACTCACCTGCTTGGCAGGTCATGTCGATCACCAAGTACGACACGGTTGCTGATCCTAAATATCTAGACTAATCAGAGTACCCTATCACCTTTAGTAGGGCCAATGAGTGGGCGAATATCCCTTACCCAGGGCATTTCCCACTCATGCTGGATCCCACCATCCACAACGTGTAGTTCAAGAAGATCCTCATCGATGGTGGGAGTGCCCTCAATCTCCTCTTCATGGGAGCCCTAACTGAGTTAGGCCTCACAAAGGACGATATCGTCCCTATGGATTCTTCATTCTAGGGGATTGTACCTAGCAGAGCATCCCAACCTTTGGGGTAGATCACCTTGCCAGTCTAGTTTGGCACCGCCAACCACTTTCGTACTGAGTACGTGAACTTCTCCGTGGTAGACTTCGACACCGCCTACCATGCCATACTTGGCCGACCAGCTCTTGCCAAGTTCATGGTTGTGCCCCATTATGTCTACCTTGTTGAAGATCCCAACAAAACATGGTGTTCTCACCCTGCGTGCCAACATCTCCACCGCCTATGACTACAAAAGAGAAGGACTCACCATCGCTGATGCGATGGATCTCTCGGCCAAAATGGAGGCGTGCATCGCAAACTCCAAGAAGGTCCCAGCCAAGGGGCAGGCGATCCTGACTCCAGAGCCACTTCGGTCTGCGACTAGGTCCAAAGACACAAAGGAGGTTGAGCACGTGATCATCTTCCATCAAAGAAACATCAATGTGTTTGCATGGAAACCTACTAACATGCCTAGCGTTCCTTAGGAGCTGATCAAGCACTCCTTAAACGTCTCGTCGACCACCAAACTGATCAAGCAAAAGCTCCGATGATTTGCGCAAGACAAAAAGGAGGCTATTAGGGTAGAAATAACTTGGCTATTAGCAGTCAGCTTTATTAAAGAGGTGTATCACCTGAAGTGGCTCACCAATACAGTCCTTGTATGAAAAAAGAATAATGAATGGAGAATGTGCAGTTGATTACACCGGCCTCAACAAACACTGCCCTAAAGGCCCCTTCGGCTTACCTCGCATTGACTGAGGTCATAGATTCATTAGCCAGTTGTGAGCTCTTGTGCTTTCTCGATGTCTATTCTGGTTATCACCAGATCTCCTTAAAGGAGGAAGACCAGATCAAAACTTTCGTTCATCACACCCTTCGGTGCCTATTGCTACACCACCATGTCCTTTGGGCTAAAAAATGTCAGCGCCTATCTACTAGAGGGCTATCCAACTGATGCCTCTAGGACCAAATTGGGAAGAATGTTGAGGCCTATGTCGACTGATGTGGTAGTTAAGTCTAAGACCACCTGACAACCTCATCGCCAACCTCGAAGAAACTTTCCAAGACCTAAAGAAATTTCAATGGAAGCTGAATCCCACTAAGTGCATATTCGATGTTCTATCTGGTATACTACTAGGAAACATCATTAGTCAGCCAAGGTATCAAAGCAAACCCTAAAGAAGATAGAAGTGGTTACCAAGATGAAACTATCGACCTACATGAAGGATGTCCAGAAGCTAACGGGATGCATGGTGGCTTTAAGTCATTTCATATCCCTGATTAGGCGAAAAGGGTTTGCCATTCTTCAAGCTGCTCAAAGCTTTGAAGAAGTTTACCTAGACTGACTAAAGCCAACAAGGCCTTTGCAGGAGCTCAAGCAATTCCTCACAATGCCTCCAGTCATGATGGCACCACAAGCTGGTGAAACCTTATTGATCTACATCGCTGCAACCAACCATGTCAGTCAGTATTGCCATCATCGTTGAACGAGAAGAAGTTGGGCATGCCTATAAAGTTCAACGGCATATCTACTTCATCAGCGAAGTCCTGAACTAGTCTAAGGCTCGGTATCCTCAGGTCCAAAAGCTATTGTACTGTTGTCCTTATTATGTCCAGGAAGCTCCGTCTGTTACTTTGAGACATATCAAGTAGTAGTGGTTACTGAGTATCCGCTGGGTGACATCCTCTATAATAAGGAAGCCAATGGCCACATCATTAAATGGGTGGTAGAGCTCGGCATGTACTCCATTGATTTTAGGAGCCGCTAGACTGATAAAGTCTTAAGTGCTCACCGATTTCATCATCGAGTGGACCAACATGAAAGCTCTTGTCTCAAATGACCGACCCGAGCACTAGGTCATGTACTTTGATGGCTCCCTCAACCTTGATGGTACAGGGGTAGGTATCTTTTTTATTTCTCCATTAGGGGATCACCTCCGATATGTCCTCTGAAATCATTTTCTAGCGTCCAATAACGCCACCGAGTACGAAGCTTGTCTCCATGGTCTCCATATTGCCATCGAAGTTGGCGTTAAATGCCTCTTGGTATACAATGACTACCACACTGGTCATTAATCAGGTCAATAAAGATTGGTCTTGTACTAGTGACAAGATGGACGCTTATTGCTCGGAAATCAGAAAGTTGGAGGGTAAATTCTACGGTATTGAATACCCCCAGCGTCGTACGAGATCAGATCCAAGCAGCCAACCAACTATCCAAGCTAGGGTCAACCAGAGCCGAGGTCCTAGGCCGGTGTCTTCGTCCAGGATCTTCAAACTCCATCCATTAAGCAGGAGCAAGCAGTTCATGAATCTTCCTCTACCGAGCAATTGGTCTAGGTAATTTCCACGCCGAGCAGTGATTGGCGAGAGCCTTTTATCAAGTACTTGACCACTACAGATGTACCAACTAACAAGACTAAGATGGAAGGCCTAATTCACCATAGCAAGCATTACATGCTAGTCGATGGCAAGCTAATGCGGAAGAATGCAAAGGAGGAATTGCTTCAGAAGTGCATATCTCAGGAAGAAGAAGTGGCATTGCTTCAAGAAATCCATGTTGGATCCTACGGCAATCACGCAACCTCTAGAAGTCTAGGTTGGCAAAGCTTTCTGAGCAGGTTTCTATTAGCCATCAGCAGTCGCAGATGCCGAAACGCTTGTCTGACAGTGTGAGGGATGCCAAATAGATCCATGTTCTAGCTCAAGCTCTACAGATGATTCTTGCCTTTTGGCCATTCGCATGCTGGGGACTGGACATGATTGGGCCATTCATGAATGCACTTAGCGGATTCCGATAGGTTTATGTCGCTATTGATAAATTCTTCAAGTGGATCGAGTACAAGCCGCTTGTCCAGTCTATAGCAAAGAAAGCAGCAGAGCTCTTCAATGACATCATCCATAGGTTTGGGCTGCCAAACAGTATCATCACCGACCTTAGTTCTACATTTACCGGCAGTGACTTCTGGGATTTCTGTGAGGATTGGTGCATATCCGTTAAGTATGTATCGGTCATGCACCCTAGGGCTAATGGCCAGGTTGAGTGAGCGAACGACATGATTTTAGACGTCCTGAAGAAGAGGTTATATGAGAAGGATCAGAAACATCTGGGCAAATGGCTCAAAGAACTACCAGCTATGGTCTGGGGACTAAGGACCCAACCTAGTCACAATATTGGAGTCTCCCCCTATTTCTTGGTGTTCAGATCAGAGGTTGTGTTACCCGCCAATGTCGCTTTCCGAGCACGAAGGATAGAGAACTATGATTAAGAGAACAACGATTGGGCATGACAAGACGATGTCGACTAACTTGAGGAAGAACGCTTGGTCACATGTGTTCAGATAGCCAAGTACCTAGATAGTCTGTGTAAATACTTCAACCGCAATATCCAGGAGCGATCCTTCATGGTCAGCGACATGGTACTCCATAGGAAACAGAAGACCGATGGGGTGCACAAGCTATCTTCACCTTGGGAGGGTCCATACATTGTCAAGGTTGTGACCTGACCAGGATCCTATAGACTCTACGATCAAGATGGCATAGACATCGCTAACTTCTGGCACATTGAACACCTCAGGCATTTCTATCCTTGAGACGTCCTACTAAGATATGTACCCCTTATGTATTTATGCATTTCAATAATGATTTTCTCCATGATGTTTTCTCCATTTGTTGTTTTCTCTATAATTTTCCTCCAATTATCTTTTGTTTTTCGCCATGCTAAACATCTTTAAGATGATGCATTCTATCACCATTTGATTTGCCGATCAGCCACGTTCTCATCCGTGTTATCCAGAAGTAGTCCTGTTCTCGATTTAGCACCTAAACGTGCATGGGCAGTAGCGCTCTGCATCATGGGTGGTCAGCAGTGGCTCATTGATGATGCCTATATTCCTAAGCATGCACAGGAGCTAAGCTCTTTACACCATGGGGTGTGGGATAGCTAGGGCAGATAATAAGATAAAGGACTAACAATGCATCGTTAATATTAAATATTAACACTTTATACATACTAAACACTAAAGTTTCATTTACAACTCCTCGGCATAATGTCGACAAGTCTATTACATTCTAAGTTGTCATGGTTCATTGCCAGCATCGCCGAATAGATCCATGTCGTTCGCTAGTTTGATCGCCGAATAGGACACCTCCTCCTCCAGCGCGGTGATTTGCTCATCGCTCAGATTTTGGGCAAAGCCACCGACGATTCATTCGAGCTTCACCAAGGGGTAGACTGACCGGACAACCGCTAGTGCATGGTCATGTGGTAGAACAAGCGATGCCACAAGCATAGTGCTTGAAGTTCTTCAGCATCGACTTGCACCTCTCCATGATGATGTCCGGCCACGGCGCTCTATTGGGCTCCGACACTTCTTAGTTGATGAGATCCAGCATGGGTTTTATCCCATTGGAGATGGTCTTCAACTTTTCTTTACTGGCCTCCAGCCATAGCTCAAAGTCATGGAACTATGCCTAACTATTGGTTTGGATCATGGTAGACAAGAAGGGCAATCATCTTAAACATGTTTCTCATAGCAAGAGGGGTATTGACATAAGGAATAACTTACGGTTCAATTCTTCAGTGAGTTGTTTTTTCGCCGTTAGAGCTTCACCTCTCTCTTTCTCTACTAGTGCTTTGGCTTCATGCGCTAGCAGAGCTTGGGTCTTCGCCTCCACCTTGGCATCATGCGCTAGGCGTGCTTTGGTCTCCACCCGCTTCTTTGCTTCATCAAGCTCTACACCAATGAAAGATTACTACCAGCATGGGTGAATTGAGGATATGAAAGAAATACACCATGGGGCCTAAGGCCTTACTTTTCTCCTAGTCTATGCCATTGCCAAGTTGATTCATCAGCTCCCAGTTCTCTGCCTCTAGTTGTGTCTTTTATGCTTGCAACTTCTCCTGGTCGGCGTGCGCTTCATCCTGCATCTTCTCCATAGTCTCCACAAACTCACATAGCCTCTGGTCCTCAGCAATTGATGGAGCCACCCACTTTAGCTAGCATGCATGGTTCTAGAGATCTTCATTAGCTCCTGCGGCAAACAACAGTTAACTGGCGTAATCTCCAACTTCAGTTGGTCATGCAGACTAACTTACTTCAATCCAGCCAGACACTGATGCTAGTGCTGCCCTAAGCTCCTTCACCTGCTCGCTCGCCTCCTCATCCTCCACCACCTCCATCGTATGTCTGTTGCACATGAAGGTCCAGCAAAAGCTGAGGAGGAGGATCCCAGGTATTTGGTGCTTCGCGCTCAATTTCTTCAATCACCTCGAGGGAGTCCCTCACCTACCTTGGTGCTCGGTAGGCTTGTGGTTGAACATAGGGGCCAAGATCCATCATTGATGTCTAAGCTTGGGGATTGGCCCTTGGCTCTAGGCGACTGGTCGTCTTGGTAGCAACATCTTCATTCATTTGTTCTAGGTGCTTGGGGACTTTGGCTCGGGGACCAACCTGGCTTTTGGGTATTTCTCATGTTTCTTCTGGCTTTCTAGCCCTAGCACCCTGAGCACCAGTAGTTGTGGCACTTAGCTTGGTGTCCTGCTAAGCATCACCGATGTCGATTGGGTGAAGTTCCTCAATTGATCCTTCCATGCAACATGATGTCGTATCATCAATACTTCCACTTTGGTTATGCTTGGACTAAGTCTAGGGCAGAGACACTTACTTGTTGGATCACCTACATGCAGCTCTGAATGGCCAGGGCTTGTTGGAGATCCCTTGTCCTACAGTTGCCAGCACGAATCTTGAGAACACCAGAGGTGGCTGATTCACCTCTAGCACTTCTGACCTCGTTGTGGTGGCTCTCCCGGCTGAAGCCCCTTGTCTAGGCTCGGGTACTTTGCCCCGAGTGGATCTCTGGTCAGCTACGCTTTGGGCTAGCCGGTCAGAGGCTCTAGCGGTCAGGGTTGGAGTGGTCATCCACATAGCTCATTGCTTGCAGTGTCTCACCTACGTCTTCATCATCATCTGACCAGTCCACGATGACTTGTTGGTGTGCCGAAGTCTCTCTAATCAAGATTCCACCACTCTTGTGTGGTGGTAGAGTGTTCGGTTTTTTTTCCTTCTTCCCTAGCTCTGCTCGGGCCAGTTGTTTCCTGCATGACGGTTGCCGATGCCTGGGAGGTTTCTCCACTGAAAGGATCAAGATGCCCTAGAGGGGGGTGAATTGGGCTAATTCTAAATTTTCTTGCAATAATCAAATCATACGGATAGCCCAATTAACCCCTTGTGCCTAGAAAAGTGTTTCTATCAAACTAACACACAAAGGACTTACAACCTATGTTACAAACTTACTCTAGCAAAGCAATTCTAAGAATGTAAAGACAAGTATTGAATTGCTCAAAGAAATACTCAAAGTAAATGCTCAAGGTAAAGAGAGAGAGGAACGCGGCGATGTTTTGCTAAGGTATCGGAGAGTCGCCACTCCCCACTAGTCCCCGTTGGAGCACCCACGCAAGGGTGTAGCTCCCCCTTGATCCGCGCAAGGATCAAGTGCTCTCTACGGGTTGATTCTTCGACACTCCGTCGCAGCGAATCACCCAAAGCCGCTCACAACTTGAGTTGGGTCACCCACAAGCTCCGCCGGGTGATCACCAAGCTCCCAACCACCACCAAGCCATCTAGGTGATGGCGATCACCAAGAGTAACAAGCACGAACTCTCACTTGACCATGCAAAGCCTAATGAGAAGATGGATGCACACTTGACTACTCTTGATTCACTAATGAGGCTACTCTCTTGGATTCTCAAATCTCAATCACCTCACTAGGACCTTGCTCTTCTTGGCACTCACAAACGTGTTTCTTAGCTGTTGGAATGAGCAAAATTGATTCCACACACGAGTGGAGCTTCTATTTATAAGGCAGCCTAAAAAACGAACCATTATGAGCCTCTGCGGGGTGACCGGACGCTCCGGTCATGTTGACCGGACGCTCCGGTCAGTTCAACCCACGAACCAATGAAAATGAGTTGACCGGGCGCTGGCAGGGTCCGGTCAGCACTGACTGGACGCGTCCGGTCGCATAAAACCCTCACTGGATGCTTACTAGACTTGACCGGACGCTGAACCCTCAGGGTCCGGTCAGTACTGACCGGACGCGTCCGGTCACAAATTCCCTTCTCTGGAACCTTACTGGAGTCGACCGGATGCTACCTCTCTACGTCCGGTCACATGACCCTTTCAGCGTCCGGTCACACCGAACGCAGTCAGCTGATCAAATGAACTGATCGGACCCTGCGGCCAGCGTCTGGTCGCACCGGGGCCAGCGTTCGGTCAGCATTTGACCCTCCATTCACTTCCAACTCTCGATCATATGTGAATGAAGTTTGCTCCAAAGGATCTTAGGCATTCATAGGAGCTACCTAGAGCTAGTTTTGACAAGTGTGCACCACACCTAACTCACTAGACTCAACTAGGTCAAGCTACCCGTCCATACCCCCCTTAATAGTACGGCCAAAGGAAAAACAAAGTCCTAAACTACTCTAAGTGTCTCTCTAACTCCAATCGACACTTAGAACTAGTCATCCTTAACCTTGTCGTCCATCCTTTGAAAACCTAAACGATTTCCATCGTAGGGGCATGACCATCTCGATTGCCCAATCGATCACCATTACTATGACCTAACTCAATTGCCTCTACAAAACACACGTTAGTCATAGTAATCTTGTATTGTCATTAATCACCGAAACCCAACTAGGGGCCTAGATGCTTTCAATCTCCCCCTTTTTGGTGATTGATGACAATACCACCTCGAGTATGTGAAAGAGTGAGGTTTTTGATAGGCTTGGTTCATATAAGCTTTTGTCAATACGAACAAAAGGGTTAAGCAAGCTTATATGACCCAAGCCAACACAATGTACTCAAAGGATATGAATTAAGCATGAGTACAAATAACAATGCTCATTTACTTTGAAGTATAAACGCGGAAGCAAAAGCAAATGAGCATAACACAAGTGATATGACATTTAAATAATGCAAAGTAGAAAGCACACATGTCATATATCACAATCACGTAGATAACACTATCACATATATATAATAGTATGCAAGAAAGTAAACACACGAATGCATAAGTAATAGTGTATCACACAAATAAAACTCCAAATGTATATAATAAGCTAATACTAGATAACTAGCTCCCCCTAAATCTCGCTCCCCCTGAGTCTACATACTCGAACCCTCTCCCCCTTTGGTGTCAAACACCAAAACCTAAGGGTCGGTCAGCGGGGCTGCAGCGGACGAGCCAGGCACTGAAGTACGTGGAGCAAGATGGAACTAGGCGCCATCATCATCTGACCCAGAGCTCTAAATGGACTGACCCTCTGAAGCAGGAAGTGTCACTGAAGCGGTCTGGGTCTGAGCTAGAGCTGGTGCTACATGGGAAGCTGCAAGGATGTCTATCATAGGATCTGACGAGGCGACAGATGAGGGGAGCCTCTGAGTAGTCACTGCAACTAGAGCTGCTGTAGAAGGACCGACGGTATGCATGTGTGGCGGAGTAGGCATGCCAGTCAACTCGCTGAAAGATGCTCCAAGACTCCTGGAGACTGACATGTCAGGCACGAATAGCGAGGAAAACTACTCTGGTGTGAAGCCCGTCTAAAAAGGCGTGAACTGCGGGGCTACCACTGGTGAGGACAACCACTGGGACACCTGAACTGTAGGTGAGGCAAATGGAGCTGGAAGCTATCCCTAACTCTAAAGCCCACTGGGCTGTACTGCTAGAGTCATCGAAGTGGTGGCAGGCGGAGCAAGCTGGGGAGAAGACTGTGGCTGTGGGGCCCCAAGCGCTGTCACTACATGCTGCATGAATCCCATGAGCTGCTGCTGCATAAGTAACTGCTGGTGCTGAAGGAGCTGCTGCTGCTGCTGGAACTTGTCCTGACGAGCCTGAAACTGTGCGAAGTTGGCAGCTGTCTCCTGAGCCTATCGTGCCTGCTCCCGCTGCATCCGCTCAAGAATGGCAATCAATGCAGGGTCTGTCTGCGGTGCAGGTGGTGCTGAGCTAGAGCTACCGGCCTCTGCATCATGTCTGCGTGTAGGCATCTGAGGTATCGGCTGATAGTCATCATCTGAGCTGTCACTGGACTCGGTCATCCCCTCCTATGCCTCAAGCTCCTCCTCCTCTGTAGCGGCTATGCCTCTGATGATCTCATCCTACTGAGCTGCTAACTCTGGAACATCTGGACGACGGCTGGGCTGAGCAGGTGCCAGTGGAGTGCTGTGCCTGATCCTCTGTGCCATGTTGTATGCTAGAAACTCTATGGTGGCAGCCCTATACTCGGCAACTAACTCAGGAGTCCTGACCTGCACACACTTGAGCATCAAGAATGTGACCCAATGTGCATAAGGAAGCTGTCGGTGACCCTTGAAGCCCTCAGCAATAGTATCCTCCATCTCTGATAGAAGGAGGTCCCAAATATCGAACACGATCTGCTGCATTAGCGCATTAAGGAGCCAGAGCTGTAAGTGAGTCAGGCCCTCCCTGTATCCCAACCTGGGATGTAGTGTCCTCCTGATAATGGACTCTAGCACTCGTGCTGTAGGAGTCAGGTCACTAGGGTTCCTGCTCGACCCCTCACCAAAGGGCTCCTTGAAGCAATGTCGCACCAAATCTGTAGGGCGCACCAACGCTCCATGAGGGCACCTGGGAGGCTCCTGCTGTCCATAGCATACCTCATGCAACTTTATAGGCTGCTCCTGTAACCTTAGTATCTCCCGGGCCCTGAAGCTCATCACCCGGTAATCTCTGCCGTTGAATGCAAAGTGAATGAAGTTGTGATGCGGATCAACGTAGAGTGAAGCATAAAACTGCCGGACCCAAGATGGTACATATACTCCCGTCTGGCCAATCAGATCTGCTAGCCCCGGCAAATATGACAAGTAGGGGCGGATGTGCTCTCCAGCTGCTGCCACAATAGACTCCAAACTACAGACCCTCTGAGATCTGAACATAGCCCCACTGTTGATATAGGCATTGTAGAAGTCCTCCTAGAGTGGTGTATAGAACCCCTCAGCTGCTCTCTCATCCCTCCTCGGAGGGAACCACATGTCGAACTCAACAAAATGTAGCTGGTGAACCTGTCTAGCTGTGGCAGCCCTCAAGTCGAGGTGAACCACTGGAGGCAGACCCTGAGGTCTAGGCGGAGGGCGTGAACCCCTGTGTTGTGTAGCTGGCCTCGGTGGAACTGTAGCACTGGTATGACCCGAGCGACGTAGCTGGGGTGCCAGCTCGGTCTCCTCGGTCTACTGACCCTCCTGAGTCTCCTAGGCTGGCTGAGGCTCTGCTGGTGGGGGCTGCTGCTGTGCCTCCTACTAGGACTCCCCCTGAGGTTGAGCCTCCTCAATAGCCAGTCGATGTCCTGCCATCATGACAGTCCTAGGTGGACCACCATGACAACGCTCAGCCTCCTCAAGTGCTGCCCTCTGAACTGGTGTGAGCTGTGGATCTGCTATGACAACACCACTACGAGCGCCTCCTCTCTCGGCACGCTCTGCGGCCTCAGCGACTGCAGCTGCTCTCGCTGTCTCAGCGTCGGGGTACTTGCGCTTCTTGGATGTCACCTACTTTGTTGACTTGCCTTTCAATCCTGTAGGCTGGCGAGGTGGGGGCCTCCGATCATCATCACCTGGGCCACCACCAACGTTCTTGGTGCGAGCCATCTGAACAGACAAGAGGGTGAACTGCCGCTGATGAAGATCAACTGTCAAACTGACACTCCCGAGGCTTGGCCTCGATCCTTACTCATGAGCTTGGCTCCGAGTTGACTGCCAACTGCCACAAGAATCTCAACGGCACCGACTCACTGCATGATGGAATAGATGGATATACAAATAAATACAATATATCTAATAGATGCGAAAACCTAGGAAGCAAGCAATGTAGATATGAAATTGAGACGACGGGCAAGCTACCTTACGATCCGGCGATCCGAGAAAAGGAAAGACATCACGCGGGAAACCTTGGAACCGACTAGGGTTAGGGATCGTGAACCGCTTCGAAGATTTTGGTGGCCCTGAATGATTTAGGTCAATGCATTGATATTTGAACTAGATCATGTGTGAAGCAATTTGAGGAAAAACGGATTGGCCCTTACCAATCGAGGAGGGGGAGTACTAGGGCAAAGCACTGGAATTGGCCTTGAGAGCACTGGGAGCCGGAGGAGCCGACGGCGGCGCTGTCATTGCGGGAGGTGCACGGGTCAGTCGAGCAAGCGAGCTAGGGTTGGCATGGCTGTGGTGGCGTGCTAGGCGGGCGCAAAGTGCTCTGCTGCGATGGCATAGTGAGCTTGGGCGCGGGAGATGCGCGGACTCGGGATGGAGCTGCGGTGGCGTGGCATGGCAGGGGCACGACTGCTGGCGGCACAGGCACGGGAGGTTACGGTGGGCTACGGCGGCGTGAACGACTCGGAGGCAGCGGCTATGGCGATTAGGGTTAGGCCTAAAACAAACGCGATGACTCTGGTTAAATGAGGTCCCCAAGCGCAACAGATAAGGAAACGGAAAAGAGTCCTGAAGCCGCGTGAGATCCACTGACCGGACACTCTGGTGGTAGCGACCGGACGCTACCACCCAGCGTCCGGTCAATTCTAGAGAGGTCCAATTCCTCTGGAATCGGGACCGGACACGTCCGGTGGTCCATGATCGGACACAGGCAGGGTCCGGTCAGTATAGCTTGTTCTTCCTTCAATCGACCGGACGCTGGATCCCTTCCTGACTAGACGCACAAACGCAGCGTCCGGTCACTCCTTCGGCAGCAGTTCACCTCCTGTGAACTGACCGGACACTGGACAGCAGCGTCCGGTGCAGCGTCCGGTGCACCTTTTCCAGCAAATCTTCAAAGTTCCTTCGCGCTGCCTGTTCCCAATCAAGTCCCAACTTGAATAAGATCCAAATAAACACTAATTGGGACTGATGTGAGTGACCTCTCTCAAACCCTCATATTTTTTCAAAATATTTTGCCTTAGGCTATAATTCTTTTTAAGAAAATAGGCAATAAGAGGGCAAATGGAACAAAACGACAAACCAACATTCATGCATATGCAATACTTGAAAGTAAATCTAGTTGCTTGTCAAGTTTGATCCAAGGTTAAGCTTCTTCACACGCTTTTTGGCGGTTATCTTAACCATGTTAGACAAGCCCTATATGCATTGCCAAAAATTAAACATGTTGTATATTACAATGAATGCAAGGGACAACACAAGCTCAATTTTTGGTGAAGTTACTAAAATCAAGCACATTGAGCTCATTCCGCAATCTACAAAATGTAGCCTCATCTAGCGGTTTAGTGAAGATATCTGCTAATTGATCTTCGGTTCTTACACCTTCTAGTGATATATCATTTTTAGCAACATGATCTCTTAGAAAGTGATGGCGGATATCTATGTTCTTGGTGCAAGATTGTTGAACCAGATTATTTGCAAGTTTTACCACACTTTCATTGTCGCACAAAAGAGGTACCTTTTCTAGAACTACACCATAGTCTAGCAAAGTTTGTTTCATGTATAATATTTGTGCACAACAAGCACCTGCGGCAATATATTCCGCTTCGGCGGTGGACAAAGCCACACTATTTTGTTTCTTGGAGGACCAAGACACAAGTGATCTACCAAGCAAATGGCACCCTCCGGATGTGCTCTTTCTATCAACTTTGCATCCGGCGTAATCCGAATCGGAATAGCCAATTAATTCAAATAACGCTCCTTTGGGATACCAAAGGCCAATGCTTGGTGTGTGCTTAAGATACCTAAGGATTCTTTTTATGGCAATTAAATGTATTTCCTTAGGACTAGCTTGAAATCTAGCACACATACACACACTAAACATGATGTCGGGCCTAGATGTGGTTAAATACAACAAGCTATCAATCATAGAACGGTAGAGAGTTTGATCAACTGGGTTACCTCCCTCATCTAGATCGAGATGTCCATTGGTAGGCATTGGTGTCTTGATTGGCTTACATTCATCCATCTTGAATCTCTTGAGAAGATCTTTTGTGTATTTCTCTTGAGAGATGAAGATGCCTTCTTTCATTTGCTTGACTTGAAAACCAAGAAAGAATGTAAGCTCACCAATCATTGACATCTCGAACTCCTTCGACATCAATTCACCAAATTCTTTGCATGAGTCTTCATTTGATGATCCAAAGATGATATCATCAACATATACTTGACAAATGAAGATATGCCTATCAAGCTTCTTGGTGAATAGTGTGGTGTCGACCTTCCCAATGGTGAAACCCTTCTTAATAAGGAAGTCCCGAAGGCGCTCATACCAAGCTCTTGGGGCTTGCTTAAGCCCATATAGTGCCTTGGACAACCTATAAACATGATTAGGATATCTAGGGTCTTCAAACCCGGGAGGTTGATCAACATAGACTAGTTCATTAATAAAGCCATTTAAAAATGCACTTTTCACATCCATTTGATATAGTTTCATTTCATGATGTGATGCATATGCAAGAAGGATACAGATGGCTTCTAATCTTGCAACCGGTGCAAAGGTCTCTCCAAAGTCCAAACCTTCAACTTGAGAGTACCACTTTGCAACTAGTCTTGCCTTGTTCCTCACAACAACACCTTGATCATCTTGCTTGTTGCGAAACACCCACTTTGTTCCAATGACTCTTGCTCCTTTTTGTCGCTCTTCAAGAGTCCAAACTTCATTGCGAGTGAAGTTGTTCAACTCTTCATGCATGGCATTGATCCAATCCAGATCTTTAAGAGCTTCTTCAACCTTGGTAAGCTCATAGCAAGAGACAAAAGAGTGATGAGCAATAAATGAAGTAAGTTTTTGAGATCGAGTCATTACACCCTTTGATGGACTCCCTATGATGAGATCTTGTGGATGATCTTGTAGGAGATGTGTATTTCTTCTATTGACCACTTGAGGAGGAGGTTGTGGAGCATCAACATCTTGTGCTTGTACCACCATTTGCTCATGGGAGATATGAGTATCTTCATTTTCTACTCTCCCATCTTTTTCACCATCTTGTGGCACACTTGATGATGAAGGTTGGTTAATGACTTGTACATCATCTTCATCATCTTTTAGCTTGATGTCTCCCACCGGAATATTCTTCATGGCCTCCCTCAATGGTTCATCACCTACATCATCAAGATTCTCATGTGCTCCTTGGGAGCCATTAGATTCATCAAATTCCACATCATATGTTTCTTCAACCAAGCCGGTGGCATGATTAAATACTCTATATGCTTTGGACTTCAATGAGTAACCAACAAGAAAACCTAAATCACAACGTCTTTGGAACTTCCCTAGGTGTTGCCGCTTCTTGTAGATGTAGCATTTGCAACCAAACACCCTAAAGAATGAGATGTCCGGCTTCTTCCCATTGAGCAACTCATAAGGTGTCTTGCCAAGGAACTTTTGAAGGAATAGGCGGTTGGATGCATAACATGCGGTGTTGATTGCTTCCGCCCATAGAGCTTCGGGGGTGTTGTACTCATCTAGCATTGTCCTTGCAAGAGTGATCAAAGTCCGGTTCTTCCTCTCAACTACACCATTTTGTTGAGGAGTATAGGTTGCGGAGACTTCATGTTTGATTCCAACTTCATCACAATAGGCTTCAATATTTGTGTTGTCAAATTCTTTGCCATTGTCACTTCTAATCTTCTTGAGCTTCACTTCAAATTCATTTTGAGCTCTCTTGGCAAACTTCTTGAAGCAAGATGCAACTTCGGATTTGTCATGAAGGAAGAACACCCATGTATACCTTGAATAGTCATCCACAATCACAAGACAATAGAGATTTCCTCCCAAACTCTTGTATGTTGTTGGTCCAAATAAATTCATGTGTAGGAGTTCTAGCACTCTTGTGGTTGACATGAAAGCTTTGGTTGGATGAGTGTTTGCAACTTGCTTGCCAGCTTGACATGCACTACAAAGCTTGTCCTTCTCAAACTTCACATCCTTCAACCCTCTCACCAAATCATTCTTCATAAGCTTCTTGAGTGAGCTCATCCCAACATGAGCAAGTCTTCTATGCCATAGCCACCCAAGTGTTGTTTTGGTGAATAGGCAAGTCTTCAAATTTGCATCTTTGGAGGTGAAGTCAACTAGATATAAGTTGTTGTATCTAAATCCATTGAATATCACTTGATTGTCATCTACCTTGGATACAACAACCTCCTTCTCGGTGAACAAGCATTGGAAGCCAAGATCACACAATTGTCCAACGGATAGCAAGTTGAAGCTCAATGAAGCAACATATAGCACATTGGAGATGGAATGATCATTTGATATTGCCACTTTGCCCAATCCTTTAACCTTGCCCTTTGAGTTATCTCCAAATGTTATTTTCTCTTGCCCATCTACCTCTTCATCTAGTGAGGCAAACATACGAGGATCACCGGTCATGTGTTGAGTGCAACCACTATCAATAACCCAATGACTTCCACCGGTCTTGTAGTTCACCTACACACACATGAGATTCAAACTTTAGGAATCCAAACTTGTTGAGGACTCTTCACCTTCTCAACAAGTGACTTAGCCACCCAAATCTTCTTAGGCCTACTCTTGTTGGGGGGTCCTAAGAACATGACTTTCATCTTTCCACTTGAATCTTTTCTAAGCATGTAGTGAGCATTGAAAGCAAAGGGTCAAGCATGCTTGGGCAAGGGTTGTGGCGGTGGAGTTTGACACTCATGAGCAAAGTGGCCTTCTTGTCCACACTCAAAACACCTCTTTGGCTTTGGCTTTGGCTTTGATTGTTGTTGTTGAGCTTGAGCCTTCTTCTTTTCTACACTTGCCACATATCCAATGCCACTTCTATCCATCTTCATGACAGTGTTCATGAGTAGCTCACTTTGGAGATGCTTGCCTCTAGCAAACTTGCTCAATCCCACCTTGAGGTGCTCTTTCTCCATCTTGAGCTTCTTGTTCTCTTCCTTGAGAACATCATTGTTCTTCTCTTCCTTGAGCTTCTTGTTTTCTTCTTTGAGCTTCTCATTCTCAAGGATCAACTCTTTGCCATGATCAAGAGTTTCTAGCACAATGGTGTTGTGGCTTTTCAACTCTTCAAGATCTTTCATGAGCTTCTCATTATCACTCTTGAGCTTGACATACTCATCATAGTCATTGCACTCAACCACTTGCTTGCCTTTGCTACTAGATCCATGCTCAATGCTCTCATCAATTAAATCAACACATGAAGTAGCTATATCAATCTTAACAACATGGTTAGTAGCATCATGTGGCTCATTTGGTAAAAATTCTTGAGCAATAACAAGAGTATCATGATTAATCTTAAGAGTAGTGTATTCATCTTTTAGCTTGTTGTGGCTAGTGATGAGTTCATTGTGCACCCACTCAAGTTTATCATGTTTATCTTTAAGCTCTTTCTTGGAAGATTTGAGCTCCTTGAGTTTGGATGATATAGCATCATTAGTTTCTCTAAGCTCATCATTAGCCTTTTCCAATGTATCACACTTAGCTAAAAGTGAATCATTTTTAGCATCAAGCTTTTCATTGGTAGCTCTACTCTTTCTAATGATCTTAGTATATTTTCTTAGTATTTTAACAAGATCATCATAAGTAGGTGAATCATCATCATCACTATCGCTATCATCATCACTAGCATGCTCATCATCACTACTATCATCACTCTTAGTTACCTTCTGTTCACCCTTGGCCATAAGGCATAGGTGTGTAGGGGATGATGGCGATGGTGGCGGTGAAGATGCAAGATCAATAGCAATAGCGGCCACCTTTTCATTGTCACTATCATCATCGGATGATCCACTTGATGAGTCAATGTCCGTGAGCCAATCACCAACAATGTAGGCCTTTCCACTCTTTTTCTTCTTGTGGAAGTCCCTATTCTTGCCATCTCTCTTCTTGTATGGCTTGTTCTTTTCTTCTCATCTTCATCTTCATTGCTTGAGTCATCTTTCTTGCCCTTGTTCTTGTTCTTGAACTTGTCTTTCTTGGGCTTTGTGCATTGATGAGCTAGATGGCCAAGTTTGCCACAATTGTAGCAATCCATCTCGGAGATTGGCTTTCTTCTTGAGCTAGTGAAGAACTTCTTCTTCTTGCCGTCAAACTTGATGCCACTCTTGTTTAGCTTCTTTAGCATCTTGGCGGTCTTCTTCACCATGAGAGCAAGGCTTTCTTCATCATCTTCATCACTTGAGCTCTCATATTCAAGTCTTGCTTTGCCCTTATCTTGGCTAGCTTTGAATGCTAAATCCTTCTCTTTCTTCTTTGTAGAGGATGAGCCATCTTGGGGGGTGATGTGCATGTACATCTCATGAGCATTGATCTTTCCCAAGATTTGTGTTGGTCTAGCGGTGGAAAGATCACCTTGATGTAGCATGGTCACAATGTGCCCATATTTGTCAATGGGGAGGACACTCAAGATCTTTCTCACAACGTCGGATGGTGACATTTGAGTAAGTCCAAGCCCATTGACTTCCTCTACAAGAACATTTAAACGAGAATACATCTCATTAGCACTTTCTTTGGGAAGCATTTCAAATGAATTTTGCTTTTTAATCACAAGGTGATAGCGTTCCTCACGCTCACTCTTGGTTCCCTCATGGAGCGCACAAACGTCCGACCATAGTGCATGGGTGTCTTTGTGGTTCCTTACACGATTGAACACATCTTTGCAAAGGCCTCTAAAGATGGTGTTGCGAGCCTTTGCATTCCATTTTTCATAATTAACCTCATCGCCTTGTAGGTTGGTAGCATTTTGAGGTTTTGGGAAGCCTTGTGAGGCGGCTCTAAGAATACCAACGTCTAGAGCTTCTAAGTACGCCTCCATGCGGATTTTCCAATATGGAAAGTCATCTCCCTCAAAGATAGGAGGAGGTCCATCCCCGTGAGACATCTTGCTCTAAGCGGTTAAGCTTAAAAACGTGAGCACGAGGCTCTGATACCAATTGAAAGGATCAAGATGCCCAAGAGGGGGGGTGAATTGGGCTATTTCTAAATTTTCTTGCAATAATCAAATCCTACGAATAGCCCAATTAACCCCTTGTGCCTAGAAAAGTGTTTCTATCAAACTAATGCACAAAGGACTTACAACCTATGTTCCAAACTT
The DNA here is from genome assembly GCF_019320115.1 of Miscanthus floridulus. Taxonomy (NCBI): domain Eukaryota; kingdom Viridiplantae; phylum Streptophyta; class Magnoliopsida; order Poales; family Poaceae; genus Miscanthus; species Miscanthus floridulus. Next base: position 45,444,376 of record NC_089597.1, read on the forward strand.
ACTCTAGCAAAGCAATTCTAAGAATGTAAAGACAAGTATTGAATTGCTCAAAAGAAATACTCAAAGTAAATGCTCAAGGTAAAGATAGAGAGGAACACGGCGATGTTTTGCCGAGGTATCGGAGAGTCGCCACTCCCCACTAGTCCTCGTTGGAGCACCCGCGCAAGGGTGTAGCTCCCCCTTGATCCGCGCAAGGATCAAGTGCTCTCTACGGGTTGATTCTTCGACACTCCATCACAGTGAATCACCCAAAGCCGCTCACAACTTGAGTTGGGTCACCCACAAGCTCTGCCGGGTGATCACCAAGCTCCCAACCACCACCAAGCCGTCTAGGTGATGGCGATCACCAAGAGTAACAAGCACGAACTCTCACTTGACCACGCGAAGCCTAATAAGAAGATGGATGCACACTTGACTACTCTTGATTCACTAATAAGGCTACTCTCTTGGATTCTCAAATCTCAATCACCTCACTAGGACCTTGCTCTTCTTGGCACTCACAAACGTGTTTCTCAGCTGTTGGAATGAGCAAAAGTGATTCCACACATGAGTGGAGCTTCTATTTATAAGGCAGCCTAAAAAACAAACCATTATGAGCTTCTACGGGGTGACCGGACGCTCCAGTCATGTTGACCGGACGCTCCGGTCAGTTCAACCCACGAACTAGTGAAAATGAGTTGACCGGACGCTGGCAGGTTCCGGTCAGCACTGACTGGACATGTCCGGTCGCATGAAACCCTCACTGGATGCTTACTGGACTCGACCGGACGCTGAACCCTTAGGGTCCGGTCAGTATTGACCGGACGCGTCCGATCACAAATTCCCTTCTCTAGAACCTTACTGGAGTCGACCAGATGCTACCTCTTAGCGTCCGGTCACATGACCCCTTCAGCGTCCGGTCGCACTGAACGCAGTCAGTTGATCAAATGAACTGACCGGACCCTGCGGCCAGCATCCGGTCACACCGGGGCCAACGTCCGGTCAGCATTTGACCCTCCATTCACTTCCAACTCTCGATCATATGTGAATGAAGTTTGCTCCAAAGGATCTTAGGCATTCATAGGAGCTACCTAGAGCTAGTTTTGACAAGTGTGCACCACACCTAACTCACTAGACTCAACTAGGTCAAGCTACCCGTCCATACCCCCCTTAATAGTACGGCCAAAGGAAAAACAAAGTCCTAAACTACTCTAAGTGTATCTCCAACTCTAATCGACACTTAGAACTAGTCATCCTTAACCTTATCGTCCATCCTTTGAAAACCGAAATGATTTCCATCATAGGGGCATGACCATCTCGATTGCCCAATTGATCACCATTACTATGACCTAACTCAATTGCCTCTGCAAAACACACGTTAGTCATAGTAATCTTGTATTGTCATTAATCACCGAAACCCCACTAGGGGCCTAGATGCTTTCATCCGCCATGTCCTCGGATGAGGACGATGAGCTGCTCTCCAAATTAGGACCAGCTAGAGCTTGGGTTGCATGGGCATCTATGCCCTTTGGCCAGGTCCCATCCGGCACGTTAGAGACATACACATCAAGATCCTGTCCACAAGTTTTCAAGAAGACATTTGAACATCAATAAGATTTGACATTACAAGGACTGCCAACGGTACACTCTTACTAGTGGTGGTGGATTCATGATGCTGTATGCCACTTGCCGCCCGTGTTGCTCAGTTTGGTGTTACTTGAAAAGAGCTCCAGGAGGTGAATATAGGCGTCGCCCTTATTTATCTTCTCGAGGGCTTCCCGAGCGGTATCTTCATCACATGCATATTCATATGCAGGGTGGAACCTCTCCTTGCTCAGCTGGATCCAACGTACGACAAAGTTGATGGCTACACCAACTCTAGCAAGATTGTTACGCATTTGACCTAGAATTTGTAGAAGCTCATCGACCTAGGTCATCTCCGAACTAAATGGTCTTGCCAACTAGTGTGCGCTTGGCACTGCTAAATGGTCTATGTCGGCCGACAAGCTCGATTTAGCATTTCGGATATAGAACCACATTGTTGAGGACCAATACTAGGGTACCCGAAGAGGAGGGGCTAATGGTCATTAAACATTAGTTCCTCTAGGCAGTCAAGGGCATGACTACAGCTCCAACCGACCCCTAGGCACGTAGGCTCCACCTCACTCGACGTCCAAGGGCTGGCTCCTCCTCGCCCAACCCCTGAGGGCTGGCTCTGCCTCGCCCAACCTCCAAGGGCTAGCTCCGCCTCGCCCGATGTCTTAGGGCGGGCTTGCCTCTCTTAATGTCTGAGGGCACGCTCCACCTCGCCTAACGTCTAAGGGCGCGCTCTGCCTCACCCGATGTCTAAGGGCGTGCTTCGCCTCGCCCGATGTCTAAGGGCTAGCTCCGCCTTGCCCGACCCCAAAGGGCTAGCTCTGCCTCGCCCGACCCCTAAGTGCACGCTTTGCCTCGCCTAATGTCTGAGGGCGTGCTCCACCTCACCCATCCCATGAGGGCGTGCTCTGCCTCACTCGATAGAGACCCATACTACCACCAACCACTATGGGTCAAAAAGTACAACCCAAGGTCAAACTTCTAGCATCATGAATACAGCGGCCACATCTCAACACGACCCGTGCCTGTGACATGTCATTCCAGGGAACTCACATCGCCCATAGTGATGGATGTGTGGTCACTATGCTGCCTACTCCCTATACAGCCATTGATCAACACACTGGTTCACCATGCCACCCACCAGGGCATGGCATCATTGGCGGACAGGCGCCCAGCGTGGAGCCATCCCTATCACCACCTGAAGTGTCGGTGGGACCTGCACAAAGGAAAACAAAGGCCCGGTGATCATGAAGGACTTCCTCTCCCTCTTGTTCTCCTCTCTTCACCCGATGTAACCCGTCCTTTCCCTTGGCCTATAAAAGGGCAAGCAGGGCCCCCACTAAGGGGCATCACAACACATCACACTCGAACACCGAACACACAGCTAAGCGATAACCAAGCTCTCAGCGCTCATTCATTCCCTTCACCAGAGACTTGGGACCTATCCCTCTCTTGACCGTTTGTAACCCCTACTATGAACTTTCAGTGCTAGTAACATGAGTAGCAACAACGAACTGGATGTAGGGACATTCTGCCCGAACGAGTATAAACCTCGTGTCCTCTTAGCACACCATCCTAGCTAGACGCGCAATATTAGAAATTTACTAGTTGGTGTTTACTCAAAACACCGACAATTGGTGCACTAGGTAGGGTCCTTTTGTGCATCTCGACAAACACACCGGGCCTCAGATGGCTAGTCACAACGCCAGCTGGGTCCCGAGCGTGCGCGTGCACTTCGGGGACCAGGACTTCATCGTCATGATGGAGGGAGAGCTAGCGATGGCTCCCGCTACCGTCCAACCTCTCCACTCCACCGGTCGCGACGCAATTGCCGAGGTGCTTGAGGAGCTACGGCTACGCACAACAGAGGCCCGCGCCCCCTGGTGTAACACCCTAAAATTTGAATTTCTAGAAATGGACCTAAAAAGATTTAATTTGGAATTTTTGTGCCCATGAAATATAAGAAAATAATTTTTTTATTAAATTAAAATTCATCATAAGGTAGCAACATGTTTGAGCATACATGCCATTGCATTTGATTTATTTGGTTGAGTGGTTTTGGTTGAAAATTCAAAATGGTTAAAATTGCTTTTGCAAAGGAAATTAAAAATGGCTTTGAAATAAAAGAAAAGAAAATTAGAAAATGAAAGAATTTAAAAAGTTATTCTCGGAAAACTTAACCAAAATTTGTTCATTTATGTTTGAATTAAAAAGTGTATTTTAAATCATATTTATACTCGATTTGGTTCATATTTGAATTTGTTTTGAATTAAGAAAAGAAAAAAGATTTGGAAAAATAAAAAGAAGAGAAAGAACCTCCTCTCTCTCATTTTGGCCCGAAGGCCCATGCTCCCTCTTTCCCCGGCCCGCTCCTTTCTTCCTCTTGTGCTCGGCCTGCTGGCAGCCCAACCGCCCCTCCGTTCTTCTCCTTTATCGCCTCCCTGCACGTGGCCCACTATTCGGCAGCCCATTTCAGCTTCGCTCCACGCGCACGCAAGGCAGCGGCCCAGCTCGATGCCTCGGCCGCTTCGGCCTTCACCGTGCGCCCACGCTTGTCAGCCGCCCACACATGCCCACTCCTTCTCCCTCACTGTGATGCGGAACTGCCCGTCAGTGCCCACGCTCCTTTCCTTCCCTACTCCTTCTTTGCTTTCTTGCTCGCTGGCAATGGCGCTGCCACCTACGGCAAGCCACATCGCCCATAGGCAGGTGTCCAAATCGCCTACCTACCGCACCCTTCCATCTACCGTAGCACCGTCGGCCTATAAAGCCCCGAGCCGGACACCCTCCCTCTCTCTTTTTCTCGACAGCACTCAAGCACTCGCCACCATTGCCGCAATACGCCGTACCCGCGCCTCAATCGCCGTCGCCTACGCCTCCTGGAGCTTCGCCATGACCAGTGGCTGCCGCGTGGCACCCGGTCAGCCGTGACGGGTCAACCGTAGTCAGCTACGCGCCCTTTTTGCGCGTAGGCCTCTACAGTTTTTAGAAATCAACCCGCGCTCCATGCTAGTTCAAAATAAATTCTTTTTGGTGTTGTTTTCTTCTATTTTAGCCCCTATAGTTTTGAGTATTAGTACCCGCAGTTCAGTTAGCATTTAAAATTCAGAATTAATTAGTTTAAATTCAAATTTGAGTTCATTTAATTACAGAAATGCCATTGAACCTTATTTCATGCATAACTTTTGCGTTTTATGTCTGATTTGACCTGTTCGAATTGCATTAGGACCGTATTTACATTTTCTATGTATTTATACTACTGTTAGGCATGTTTTCAATATTTAAATTTCATGGGTAGATTTAATCTATTATTTAACTAAAAGGAAAACTTGTTTAAATCATAACTTATTCATTTTAACTTTGAAATAGTCCGTTCAAGTTGCGTTGGTTTCATAATGACATGACCTACGCATTAGTATCAAAGTTTTCTATATCAAAATCTCTAGAATTTCATGGTTTAAATCCCAACTTGAATAATAATTATGTCACTAGATTTATAAATCAAATGTAATAAATTCCACTTTGATTTTTTAAAACCAAATATAAGTTTGACTTAATTCAACTTAAGTATTTTCGCTAAAATATCATATACATGCTGTTATATAATAAAATAAATAAAGCTTATGGTTTTCCATTTTATAAACAAAATCTTCCGATAGATGTATCTTTTCAATCGTAGCTCCGATTAGTGTGCTTTCCGCGTCTGTGTGTTCGTAGCAATACGTAGATCTGTTTCAAATCCCTTTTCCACTAGTTGGTGTATTGGTCTAATATGGCTATGTTTGAATGTTATGCATGTCTATTTGGATTGCTTGTGTGGTGTTCTATGATCAAGTCTAGTCGGTGAGCTATACGTGGAGAGTCCAGAAGCAGTTCTTGGAAGATTTGGACCAGTAGAAGATCTGATCTGAGTTTAAGGCAAGTATAGCATGGGACCATCCTTGTTACCTATTCACCTTTAATCACTTAATTCATGTTGCATGTGTATACCATGTTAGCAATAAGGATATCCAAGATATTTGATATCTTGTACCTTGACACCATGGGTGATTATGCATTAGGTAGTATTATGCTAGTGCGCAAGATGAATAACCATGATCTTGTAACTTGACTAATAGAATATGCAATAAACACTAAAATATACTTTTTAGCAACATGGAAATAGGGGGCTAAAGTGTTTAGCTACTTTCTAAATGCTCTAGATTTCTCTCCCTAAGGACTTATCTGTAAGTGATCACCCGAGACTTATAGTACAACTGTGAGGGCTATATGGCTCTGGCTTTAGCTCAGTATGAGACCCTTTTCTAGCTTGTTAGTGGTTACATTTATGGCATAAGAGGGGCTCCGATAGGTATGATCTCGGCCTACCAAGAGGGTGCACTTTGGTTAGTCACTCCTTGGTGGGGGGTTTATGCTTATTGATGGGGAAACCTTAGCAGCCCCAACTTGTTAGACAAACCTTTGAAAGGCTTTATAGTGAACCCTGCCGACCTTCCTTGGTAGTGGGTCAAGAGGCTGATCACCTTGGGCGAAAGGGTAAATCATGACTCACAGTGAAAGTGTACAACCTCTACAGAGTGTAAAACTGTTATAACAGCCGTGCTCACGAACACGAGCGGCCTTGGAACCCTTATGGAATAGAGATGATCACTAATGATTAATTGTTTATGCTATTAATTATTCATGTTTACCTGATCATGTGTTTATGGGCTTATGATAATTCATTGCTACTCAATTGCTTAAAAGATGACATATTAAAAGCTAATCGCAGTAAACTAGTGTCAAACTTTTGAGCCTCATGAACCCCTTGTTATATTGCTGAGTACGATATGTACTTACACTTGCTTTACTTTTCTATACTTTGGATAAAAAATCTTGGATGGGTACTAGATTGCTAGTCTGGAGGAGTTAGGCTTGTGGTCAACTAGTCAGTCATCCTGTGGATTTGGAGTCTTTGCCTGAAGATTGGAGTCATCTTTCCACTGTCTATACTCTAAGGTTATATTCTTTATACTAATACATTATGTATTTAAGTATTGTCTTTTGATATTACCCTTATTTGTGGCTATATGTGAGATTTGACTTCCTGGGCTCACATATAGTGTGTATCTGGTTTTGTCTTTAAAACCAGGTGCTACACCGGGAGCAGCCAACTCCTTGGCTTTGACTACAGAAGGTTAGAGCACCAGCTCGGCGCCTTCCTAGGACCTTGACCATCCCAAGAGGACCTATGCCACCTCACCTTCTCTTTCGCCAACGTCATGGCATAGCTTGTCGGGGGAGAGTCCCTCTCCCTAGAATACCTCATCTAGAGCGCCCCGACGGTGCACCCATTCGGTCTCCGCAATGCCACAGAGACCGTTGGCCACCTTGTGGTGCAATGCATGATTCCATCCCCCATGAACAATGAGTTCATGGGGATAATCAAATACGTCATGGAGTCCTTCTATGACCTCCTCATAGGAGAAACAGAGTTGCCCTCCACCTCTGACTCCAGCAGAGGAAGCCATCACCCTTCTAATGAATGTTTCATGGTAGGTACCTCCGAGGGACACATCGAGAGCATCCACGAGGAAGAAGCTACCCCAATGAATGACCTCAATGATGAGGTCGAGACAGAGGTAGGGACCCTACCCCACCTGCGGGTGGAGTAGCTGAAGGCCTGACACCTAGAGCTCTAGGAAGTGTGACTCCAACTTGAGTAGGAACACGTGGAGCCCAACCGCGAGATCAAGCGCCGTAGAGACGGTGGGCGCGCACGTGCCATGTCCCACGACATGAACCGGAGCATCATTGAGGATGATCAAGTGCTCCCACACTTCACCCAAGCAAGCTAGAACATCACTGCTATGGTAGCCTTGCTCTAGGGGCTTTCGTGGCTCACGACGACTGAAGACCATCGGGCCCATCGCAAGATTCGCATGCTGCTAGACCATGCAGTGGTGCAATAGGCCGAAAGCTTGCTGTCTCAGCGATGAGAGCTCGACACCAGCCAGCGCATGCCCTCAGAGCGGCCCGATAGAGATGCTTCAGTCCACCATGCCTCACAAGGTGGCCAACCATGCATCACGGTTTCGGTGCATGAGCATCTTGACCACAACCATGACGTGCATGACATCCTCGACGCCCACAGACATACCCATGGTGATGTAGGGGAGGGGCTAGCCGTGGCTACCACCCTTATCATGGCAGATGCTATGATAGCGGTGAGGATTGAAGCTCGAGTCTCAGCCTGCCAGAACTTTAGGCCTTTGGCCGACACATCCTCAACGTCGCCTTCCCGCCAAGGTAACGACCACCCACCAACATCTTGAAATACTTTGGGGAAACAAACCCTGGACTATGGCTCAAGGATTATCGGCTTGCTTGACAAGCTGGTGGGGTAGATATTAATGATTTCATTATCCGCAACCTACCATTGTTCCTAGCCGATTCGGCGTGAACATGGTTGGACACCTTCTGTCCAACATAATCCAAAGTTGGGTGAACCTGAAGGAGATCTTCGTGGGGAACTTCCAGGGCATGTACAAGTGTCTTGGGAACCCATGGGACCTCAAAAACTACCGATAGAAGGCCAGAGAAACCCTTTGTGGGTATATCCAGCGCTTCTCCTGGTAGTGCAACGAGCTACCCAATGTCACCGATGCCGATGTCATAGGGGCCTTCCTATCTAGGACCACCTACAAGTCCCTAGTTCACAAGGTGGGGCACAAGGGCCCACAAACCACCAAGGAGCTCCTTGACATCACCATCAGCCATGCCTCGGGCGAGGAGGCGGTCAGAGCCATTTTCGACTACCTCAAAGGCAAGGCGAAGTGGTTCGAGGACGTCGACGAGGATGCCTCCAACCATCTAGGCAAGAAGAAGAACAAGCAATGGTGCGAGGGCTTGCTCATGGCTGCTGCTGACTGTAGGAGGGGTCAGAAGCCCATGGAGGCAACCCTGAACCACTTTGAGAAGCTGCTCGAGGGGCCATGCCCAAACCATGCCTTCCCCGTCAAGCATCTATACAAAGATTGTGGCCTCATGAAGCGGTTCTTATCCAGAGGCTCCAACAAGGGGGGCATGGGAAGGACCCTTACCCAACCGCAGACAACACTGAGGGGAATGATGGCGGCTTTCCAACACTAGATGGTTTCCACATGATCTTTGGAGGGTTAGTAGCCTATGACTCCAAGCGTCGTTAGAAGCTCACGTGCCATGAAGTCTACACAGCTGAGCTGGCTACGCCTACCTACATTCGGTGATCGGAGTCTAACATAACCTTTGATCAAACTAACCACCCAGAGAGCATCCCACAACCAGGGAGATATCTGCTCATGGTCAACCCGATCATTAGCCCGAAGCGGCTCTCCAAGGTACTGATGGATGGAGGCAGCAGCCTCAACATCATGTATGCCGAGATGCTCGACGTCACGGGCATCAACCGAGCACACATCCAACCGACCAGAGCACCTTTCCACGGCATCATGCCTAGAAAGTAGGCTATGCCACTTGGGTAGATCGATCTGTCCATCACTTTCGGGTATCCATCCAACTATAGGACGAAGACCCTCACCTTCGAGGGGGTTGGGTTCCATGGAACCTACCACGCCATCTCGGTACGACCATGTTACGCAAAGTTCATGGCCATCTCCAACTACACCTACCTAAAACTAAAGATGTTGAGCCCAGGTGAGGTCATCACCATCGGCACCTCCTTCTAGTGCGCCTACGAGTGTGAGGTCGAGTGCTGCGATCACGCCATAGCAATCGTCGCCTCCAAAGAGCTTGCGACCATTATGAAGGAGGTTGTCGAAGAAGCACCCGACCCCAAGTTGTCGGCTGGATCTTTTGAGCCTGTAGAGGGCACCAAGGAGGTCCTCATAGACCCCAGTGGCTCCAATGGCAAGGTAGTGCGCATTAGCACCGCGCTTTCCTAGGAATAGGAAAGCGCGAATGTTGACTTCCTCCACATCAATAGAGACATCTTTGCATGGAAACCCTTGGATATTCTAGGCATTCTGAGAGAAGTCACTGAGCAAACCTTGAAGATTAGGCTAGTCTCCAAGCCAGTAAAGCAATGCCTACGTCACTTCAACGAGGGGAAATGTAGGGCCATCGGTGAGGAGATCGCGAAGCTTTTGGCTGGTGGGTTCATCAAGGAAGTGTACCACCCAGAGTCATTAGCCAATCCAGTTCTTGTATGAAAGAAGAGTGGGAAATGGAGGATGTGTGTTGACTACATGGGTCTCAACAAAGTATTCCCAAAGGATCTGTTTTCTTTACCACGCATAGACTAAGAAGTCGACTCAACCTCAGGGTGCGAAACCCTTTGCTTCCTTGATGTGTACTCTGGGTACCATTAGATCATGATGAAAGAGTCTGACCAGCTAGCGACATCTTTCGTCACCCCATTCTGATCGTTCTGCTATGTCACAATGCCATACGGTTTGAAGAATGCTGGGGCTACGTACTAGCATTGCATGCTCAAATGTTTTGGAGACCTCATCGGGTGAACCGTTGAGGCCTACGTGGATGACATCATGGTCAAATCCAATTGGGCTGACCATGTCATAGCCAACCTTGAGCAGACCTTCGCAAAACTCTGAGCAAACGACATTAAGCTCAACCCCGAGAAGTGCGTTTTTGGGGTCCTGAGGGGCATGCTGCCTAGTTTCATCGTCTCTGAGCATGGCATCGAAGCCAACTTGGAGAAGATCTCGGCCATCACAAGGATGGGCCCAATTTAGAACATAAAGGGGGTACAGTGAGTTATAGGCTGCCTTGCTATGCTCAGCTGCTTCATCTCGTGCCTCGGCGAATGAGGTCGCCCCCTTTAGCGGCTTATGAAGAAGGCCAACCACATTGAATGGATGTCCGAGGCCTAGGAGGCACTTGACAAGGTCAAGCACCTTCTAATGAGGACCGATGGAGAACTGCTTCTATTCTACATTGCGGCCACCACGCATGTGGTCAGCGCCACCCTGGTGGGGAGCGAGAAGAAGAGGGCCACGCCCTCAAAGTACAACACCCCATGTACTTCATTAGTGAGGTCCTATCTGATTCCATGACCCACTACCCCAAATCTAGAAGCTACTATACACCGTCCTCATCACCAAGAGGAAGCTACGCCACTACTTCAAGTCACATCCGGTGACGGTCGTGATGTCCTTCCCCCTCGGCGAGGTCGTCCAAAACCAGGATGACATGGGAAGAATCACAAAGTGGGCACTCGAGCTGATGGGCCAAGGCATTGTGTATGCCTCCCGGATGGCCATCAAGTCCCAAGTGCTGGTTGATTTCATCGCAGAGTGGACCAAGGTCCAAATGCCGCCAGCAGTCATCGACTAGGAGTACTGGACGATGTACTTCGATGGATCATTGATGAAGAAAGGCGCTGGTGCAGGGCTGGTCTTTGTTTCGCCCCTCAGGGTACGCATGAGGTACATGGTCCACATCCATTTCCCCTCCTCCAACAATGTGGCCAAATATGAGGCGCTCATCAACGGTCTATCCATCACCATCGAGCTCAGTATCCGACGTCTAGGGCGACTCCTAGCTGGTCATCGACCAAGTCATGAAGGAGTCGAGCTGCCACAATGCCAAGATGGCTACATACTACTGAGAAGTCCGTTAGCTAGAAGACAAGTTTGATGGCCTCGAGCTCAATCACATCCTGAGGTGTCTCAATGAAGTGGCCGACGCGCTGGCAAAAGTATCGTCTAGCCGAGAGCCAGTGCCAACGGGCATCTTCACTAGCGATCAACACAAGCCCTCAGTCCACTATAGGGAGATAGAACAAGCAGGTGGTGGTCCACCTGCCCTGGGCTCGAGGGCTAACCAGCCCTCAGCACCTCTCGACTATGAAGTCGTGGAGCTCAATGAGGATCCAGCAATAGAGCCTGACCCTCTGGTCGACTGGAGGATGCCTTACCTCGACTACCTCCTCTATGAGATGCTGCTAATAGACAAGATAGAGGCTTGGTGGCTCGCTCGCTGTGCCAAGTCTTTTGTCCTCATTGAGGGTGAACTCTACAAGCAAAGCCACACTAGGATCCTACAGCGCTGCATCCCCATCAAAGAAGGGAAGCAGTTGCTGAGTGATATCCATGGTGGGGTTTGTGGTCATCATGCCATGCCTAGAACCCTAGTTGGAAATGCATTTTGATAGGGCTTCTACTGGCTGACCATGGTGGCTAACGCTGAGCATATCATACAGACCTATGAAGGGTGTTAGTACTATGCTCAATAGACCCACCTGCTAGCCCAAGCACTCCATATGATCCCCATGACATGGCCATTCATGGTCTAGGGGCTTGATCTGATTGGACCTCCCAAGAGAGCACCCAGGGGCTATACCCACTTGCTTGTCACCATAGATAAGTTTACGAAGTGGATAGAGGCTCAGCCAATCTCTACGATCAAGTCCGAGCAAGCCGTGCTATTCTTCCTCGACATTGTCCATCGCTTTGGAGTCCCAAACTCCATCATCACAAACAACGGCATGCAGTTCACCATGAAGAAGTTCCTCCAATTCTATGATGAATACCACATCCGGGTCGATTGGCCCGCCATGGCAGACCTCCGCACGAACGGGTAGGTCAAGCGCGCAAACAGCATGGTCGTACAAGGCCTCAAGCCTAGGATCTTCAACCGGTTGAACAAGTTTGGCGCACGATGGGTCGCAGAGCTTCCCACGGTGCTCTAGAGCCCAAGGACGACCCCTAGCTGGGCCATTGACTACACACCATTCTTCATGGTCTATGGCTCTGAGGCTATCCTCCCGACCGACATCAACTATGGAGCGCCATGGGTCAGGGCGTACGATGAACTAGGAGTCGAGGCATCCCTCGAGGTTGCCATGGACCAGCTAGATGAAGCGCGTGACATCGTCCTCCTCCACTCAGCCATGTACCAGCAAGCATTGCGCTAGAACCATGGCCATCGAGTGTAGGGTCAGGCCTTCAACATCAAAGACCTGGTACTCCACCTCGTTTAGAGCAACAAGGATTGCCACAAGCTCTCCCCATCGTGGGAGGGACCGTATGTCGTCGTGGAGGTGCTCCGACCAGGCGCCTACAAGCTCAAGACCATCGATGGCGAGGTCTTCATCAATGCCTAGAACATCGAGCAGCTATGCTGATTTTACCCTTAATAAACGCATGTTTCCTCTTATCAGTTTTGCTTTCAAACTCCCTGATCTTTAGTGACACCCGACCCCAGCAACGGCGAGGGGTCAGGCCTTGCTCGGGGGCTAATAAGAGTGTATCTGACTAGTAGACATTCTCTATGCCCAAGCCTTTCTCATATTAAGACATAGAAGCGAAGTTTGTGGAAATAAACACTGAGTAAAACTGGTCGGACTGCGAGAAACCTACGCCCCAGTGGCTACGACACCTTTGCTCACCAGCGTGATCAGAGTTTTTTCCGTACCTCGGGCTTTTTTGCCTTAACTAAGCAAAGAGTCGGTGCGTGCCTTAGAGTATGTCTGCCTAGCAAACATTTCTCTGTGCCCGACCACCTCTCATGTTGAGACCTAGAAGCTAGGTTTGTGGGAGCAAGCTCTGAGAAAAACTGGTCGGACTACGAGAAACCTATGCCTCGGTGGCTATGGCACCTTTGCTCACCAGTGTGATCAGAGTTTGTTAGTCTGCACCCAAGCTTTATGAGCTTAATAACGGAAAGGGTCAGAACACACTAACCTTTTTATATGAAAAGGGGAGAAGGGCTAAAAAGCCGTTTAGCCATAATGAAATTTAAAGGCTTGTTCACTTGTTAACAAGTTCGCCGCCTGGCTTATCTACCTAAGTAACCACCGCGGCATCCAGGCTCGCCCTCTTCTCTAGGGCCACGAGCCTCTCCTCAGCCCCTAGCTTCAACTCCCTCTCCTTATCAACCTCGACCAACAGGTCGAGGATCTTTTGGTGGGCCTTGGTGTCCTTCTGGAGCAGCTCATCCTGCTTCTTCCTAACCTTGGTGGCCTCCTCCTCGTCCCTTCGAGACCTCACCGATAGGGCCTCGAACGCCCTCTTGGCCTCATTAGCATGACGGCAGGCGTTGGCCACCCACGACCAAAGACTGTTCACCTCCTTGGTGAGGGGGGTCAGTTTAGCCACCCTCTACTAGGCGGCAACAAGCTGAGCGGTCACCTCCCCGCACAGTCATGCCTCCTCGACGAGGCGGTCCCAAGTCTCCTTCTATTCACAAAGGAACCAAGACTTCCCCCAGCTATGAGCGATGAGGGACTGAAAGGAGACGATGGTAAAAAAAAGAAACATATGGAGAAAGGAAAAAGTGAGAAGAAGAATCAAGCCAATACCCATCCAATAGGAATAATGACGTCGTGCAAGGCACCCCTGGCATGGTCTAGGGCTTCGAGCATAGACATGACACCCATGTCAAGGCTCTCCCACTCCATGCTCTTGGCAGCAGTGTCGAGGGTGAAAAGAGTCGACACCAGCTCCAACAGATTTGTCCATCGAAGCAGGGGCGCGCTCCATGCAGGTGAGTCACCACCCATCGATGTTAGGGCCAAGTATGACTCCTCGCCAGCTCCAAGCGGCGCTAGCCCCTCTCGCCATGACATCCCTACTAGGATGCCCCCTCCGGTGATAGAAGGGGTCAACGGTATGGGCACCGACCTCTCTCCTAGTAGCACGATGTCTGAGGACCCCTCGGTCATGTCCCCTTCCATCCGGCCCATGCCAGACTCCATCGCCTAAGCTGCCGACGGCGTGGGTCGTCTTGGTACTTTAGGCGCCACCATGATAGTGCCCGACTGTGACCCACCTATCATAGCCACCGCCACCTCCACCTGCATTGGCGGGGTCACGACCGGCTATGTCCCACCCACTGCGGTCGGCATAATGAGTGCGGTCGATAGCCCCGTCCACCCCATCATTGCTAGCAGTATCGCTACCATTGTCGGCTACTTGGTGACCTCCGAAGGCGCCACTTGGGCCACCACGTCCACTCGTCCCGCCAAGGGCACATGCACCACCATGGGCAGCACATGTCCAGACAGAGGCGTGGTCGCACTGACGCCGCTCTGGACTAAAATGGGAGCGGCACCAGCCAACGGCTGCCGCATCGCTTGGAAGGCAACGCTCTTCTTTGGCACCAGTGCCAAAGGATTACACTACCTCCCGACGCTGCAAGAAATGAAAAGCATGTCACGATGAAATCCATCAAAAGCAAAGAAAATAGGGAACTATTAGCTCACCTCAGCACCGTCGGGCGGCAAATACATTTGGGGGGCAAACCCCCCGACCTCTGCTCTGCCTCATCGGGATGAGGCCACTTCGACCCCACCCCCTGCTCCTAGGCAGAGGGGCTCACTCCCCTTGACTCTTGGAGCACGGTAGTGGAGTTGCTCGCCTCCGCTGGCATCTCAAGCGTGACTTTGGAGCCGTCCACCCCTGTTGACTCCTGAGGGAGGCCGACGGTATGTCCCGTCTCTGCTAGCTCCCTAGACGTACCCTCCCCTCTATGGAATGAAAAGGGTCCTAACTCCTACAAGGGCAAACAACTACCTATTAGTGCATCTTTGTTCTCTAGGATGCCCCACTCGACATTATCGTCTACCTCATCGTCATCACCATCATCATCATCATCATCGCTGTCGGTGTCCTCCCCCCATTCCCGTGCTTGTAGCTTCCACTGCCTCTTCCTCCTCTTGTCCTCCTTCGCCTTCCATAGCTGCTCACCCTCGGCATGATTCGCCGCCCTCATGGATGAATCCCTCTGCAATGAAGCTGGGTGATCCATGAAGATGAGGTCCCTCGGCTAGTCCTGCCCCTCTCAAAGTTAGTGTCAAGAGGTTGGGAAATCTACTGAAGAAAGGACACAGGAAGGGGAAACTTATGAAGATGGAGTGGCCTGGCTCTGGCCACATTGGAGGATGCCTAGGTATCAGATAGATGAAATCAAGGGGAGTGCCCGTGTCATCCCACAGAGGCTCCATTGCCTCCTTGATGCGTTGCGTGATCTCAGAATTGGGGAGCACCCCCTCGGCAAGCGCCGTCCCATCGAATGATGCCTTAGGTGCCATCACGTATAGCGGGAGTGCGCGCATCATCAGTGGCGCCACCCTCATTACATGGTAGGCCCTGATGATGCCCAACCCCTTCAGGCCGCTCTCCTTCAGGATATGGATGTCAGCGATGTGGTCCTGGATCCTCTTCTTGTCTTTTTCCAGGACGCCCCACTTCCTCCATGACTTTGGGGCCTCTTCGATCAGGCGCCCGGAGAACTCTAACAGAGGGGCGGCGGCATCGTTCTTGAGCTAGAACCACTGCGAGTGCCACCCCTTGTTAGACGTTGATAGCCACATCGATGGATACTTGCCGACCTGATTGTTGCGGAGTTGGATGCCTAGTGCACCCCATTGGCATATGTAGCTCCTGCAGACAGCTCTTCTCCCTCTTCTTCTGGAGGGTGATGTAACACCCTAGGTATTAGACTTGCATAATTTGAATTGCATTGCATGAGCATGAGCATCAAGCATTCATATTTAAGCTTTTACATTTGAAACATGTGATTGAAACATATGAAACATGTTTGTTATTTTATGTTTCTTTGTATATATGCATATGATCATGAGTGAGTACATGTAAATGGTTGATGCGAGTCACTAAAACATCTTAGCTACACTTAGGATGACTAATGGAACATTGTTCATGAATATCACTTTGTCTAATCAAGTCCTTAAGTGATGCTATGTATGTTGACCTAGAAAGTGAAATGTATAACCAACGTATGAAATGTTTGTGTGACCTTATGGATAGCTTAAACATGTTTGGAATGTCATAGTTCAACTGTTAGTCATCATTTGAATGTAGTAGGTTTGACCTAGTTTGAATTATATGATAGAGACTTTGTATGGATGTGGTCACTAAAACAAAGTTGTAGTATGTGATGAGAGGAACAACTTTTATTTTTGGGTCATAGGCTAGTTCAGCTTCTAACATGCTTGAAATTAGCCCACAAGAATCAAGGTTTCACTGTTTTTCAACACTTAGAATTTTGCTAAGTCATTTTCGACTGACAGTGTGATGAGCTCAACTTTGGGCTGATTTTACTCCCTAACTGTTGTGAATTAGGAGAAGGTTTCTTAAGCATTTTTGTAGCTGGTACTTAGGGCTATAGGTTTTGTTCAGTTGGTTTGCACTAAGGAGCTACGTATTAAGAGTTTGATCACTAGCAAATCATGTCGTCAGGCTGGGATCGTGGGTCTGATGGCCAAATCGGCTTGGCTTCGGTGGCCGACCGCCGCCAGAGCGCAAACACTGCATGGAGCCGGTGGAGGCCGTGCATCACTGTTGCCCTGACCAGCCAGGCCACACCGAGCCAGAGCATGCCTTCAACCTCCCCAGCGCTCGCCCGTGATGCCCCGCGCTCCCATTTGCATTTTCCTGCCTCCTCCTTCGTCGTAGCGCTCGTCCACAGCGCCGCCGAGCAGAGCACCACCTCCATCGTCGCCTCACGCGTGCTCCACCACACTGCCACCGCCTATGTCTATACCATAGCTGCGCCACATCCCCCTCCACCTCCTCGATGTAATTGCTGCATCGAAAGAGCTTCGGTGAGGGCATATTCGCCATTTTCATCTCACCAGAGATCTCGGCCGCCATGGCTGCCCCCATGGCGAGCTCGCCACCGCACTACTCGCAAGCGCATTCCTCTTTATTATTCACGTTAGGGCTTGGTTAGGATGTGTGTTAGCTTGTGTCATGATGTTACTATGATTCGTTGCTCCGCCGGTGCGGAACACAGTGACCCGCGCCGCCGCGCTCACACCTCCGCACCATCGTGCACGTGGCCGGAGCTCATAGGAGCACCTCGCGCCACCTAGGTCACCTAGATAGACCCGTATGGTCACCTTTATGCTAGTGTGCTCCTCGCCTGGACTCGCCAAGGCCAGAGATGGCCGGCGCACCACAGAGCAGCGCCGCCGTGCCGGCATGGCCGGTGACGAGCACGCTCCGCCGTACCTGCGCTGCCACCACCTAGGTCACTAGATGCGGGTTGGTCTGTAGATCACGTTGGCGTAGTTGTTTTGGTCGAAGACCTTGCTGTCGGCGAGATACCACTAGGGAAATGTCATGCCCTGCTTCCGGCTCGCTGACAGGTGGCCCCCGCCGCTGACGAGTGGGACCCCTCTGTCAGTGACTGTGTATTAGGGTTTTTGCTATTTCTTTCACAGATTAAGATGCAGTTTTGAAAAATGATAAGTTGAGATGTAGGGATCCAAATCTTGTGAAACAAATTTTGTTAGCTTCCTCATGAAGTGTAGTGTTTTATAAAAATATGATAGGTACAGTTTCTGATGTTTTTATTAAGAATTAAAATTTATTTAGATAAATGCTTTATGTATGTTTACAATTTTGTAAATTAGATATCTTGAGCTAGAAAACTCCAAAAATTGTGATTCCAATTTTGTGGGTTTTGTATTGACATGGTCTAGCTAGGAAAAATAATAATCTTGCTGGGAACTTGATTCAAATATGGTCTTTCTATTTAATTATTAATAAATGGCATTTTGTAAGGAAATTTATAAGGATAAAAATATGTAATATATTGCTATGCAAATTTTTGTACAGTAGTATGGCACTAATGTGAAGCTAGGAAAAATATATAATCTGTTGCTTGACACGTTTCTATAGGGTTTACTATTTTCACTAAATTAACCCGTGCTAGCTTATCCTTTTTGCATAAGATGTTATACGTGTGCCAATGGTATGAAATTTTCACAGTAGCCTATTGTGAGCATTAGGAGTCTACTGTAATTTTCTGAGAATTTATTATGCAAATTTGGTGTATGTTTATTATTTACCCTAATTAGTCAATTAAATTAATAAAGGCATTTAAGTAATTAAAATTGGCGTTCCCCATGATGTTTCCTATGATTCTTATGAGGCATAGTAACTGGTGATGTTCATAGTAAGGTGTAGAAGCCATTGATTGTATGCAACTAACTAATTATCACTTTATAATTTAAATACAAGGCTGCATGTATAGTTTTGATTGTGTGGATGATTTCGTATGGTTAATTGTCTTTGCTGTAAAATTTGTTAATAACAAAGTTGTACATAACTTACTAATGTACCTTGTGTTAAATTTTTACAGTCATAGGACTTAGGGTTTTAGAGTTATAGCTGTTACAAGTTTGTTGTCCGAAATGTTTACTTTCTAGAAATATTTGATTGAATGATTTGTTTGCCCTATATAGCTATTGAATCACAGTAGGGGTCTTAAAAGAGAATTGTAGATAATTTCTTAAGCTTTCCAGAATATCCACAACCATATGATTTTGATGTATATAACTCCAGTTATGAATAAAACAAGTAGCTACTGTTTTGTGGTATAGTAAATGAATTGTTGAAGTGTTTGATTAAGTAATCAAGAAGAGATATGCACCTACTCAGTAAAATGTGATGCACTTGTTGTTACTTTAACACCATGCTGTTAAGAATACTTACACGAATGCATTCATCATGTGTCATCATACTATACTTGTCAGCATGTATGCATTCGCAGTATCTTATGCCATATTCATGCGTCTAGGATCGACAGAGGAGATAACATTGCTAGAATTCAACGAAGAAGAGGAAGGGGACTAGCAAGAGATTTCTCAAGCCGTAGCTCCTGAAGAAGAGGAGCAGACCCCAGAAGAGCTTTTGGAGTGCCCTGACCACCGCCTCACTTCTTTTCTAAAAGCCAAGCCCCGGAGCATTCTAAGTCTCCTGGTGTTTTACAAAATATTACTTGAGTCCCTTATGATTGATGCATTAGGTTATAAGAGTTGCTTGAAACCACTTGATGCATATTATTTCCTTGTCCAAAAATACACCTTTAACCTTATGTAGGTCCAGGATTGAATATATGCTTAGCCCTGCTTAGACCGGTAGAAGTCGGGTGATTTCCTATCACCTACAAGATATAGGTGGACACCAAAGCACGGTTGGCTATATTTGCTATCGTGGAAAAGAGCCATGGGGTAAAACTAAATGGAGGTCAGGTGGAGTCTATGGTAGGATGACTCATGTGATTCTGTTTGTGCCGATTAAAGACCGTACCGTTGTTGGACCTTTTGATAAGATTGAACGCATGCCTATCACTTAGCTGGCCGGATAACTCATTTTGACCGCAAAGCCGAGTAGCTCAACTCAAGCCAGGCCCTGCTCTATCAAAGTACGCACTCTGGATGGTAGTAAGGATATGCGGGGAGCCAGACATGAGCCCAAGGGCAGGCCGGGCCTGAACGTCCTAGCAGTTGGTTGTCCCTGATTGTGCGGTGCTGGGCGAACCCGCGAAATGTGTACTTGAGTTGTACCAAAGGTGACCTAAGGCGACTAATGATCTGGTCTGCCTAGGTTTGTGTTAGGAGTAAATTCACAGCTGGTTGAAATCAATTCGAATCGCCGTCTCTCCTGGATAGTGAGAAACTTGGGTAGCTCCAGCATCGTAGTACTTATATTATGGAATATGATGGTTCAGATAAACATGGAATTACTATACCTACTATGGTTACTATTGTATGCTCTTAAAATGATGTATCCCATGTTTGGCATAGGATAGTTGCTAATTTAGAGATGGATAGTTATAATTAACTTGATAACGGAATTATAATTGTATAACTAAGTTAATCGCTTTTTATGCAAATGTTGTCAATCTACCTCCACTTATACAACCTTGGATAATCCTTAGAGTCAATTTATTTCTGGTTTTTGATGGGTAAGTCTAGCTGAGTACCTTCTCATACTCAGGTTTTATTCCCATTGTTGCAGATGGCATATTTTTCATGGATATTGCAAGAGTTGCTTCTATCCCGCTGTGGATGAGGAGTAAGCCTTGGGCAGGCTTCTTTACTAATCCCTCTATATGCTTTTGTGGACTATGATCGTATGTTGGCACTATATTAAACTATGTTGGCAAATGCTACTTTCGAACTTAATTTGCTTCCGCTATTATCTATCAAACTTGGTTTGTAATAACTTTATTTCATACTCTAATGATGGAAATGTAATTGTGAACTTTATGTAATATGTGACATGTATGTTGAATCATGTACGATCTTGGTTGTATGTGGATCATTTATCGAGACCCGTCGTGGTACTTGATAGACTACTGGGTTTATATGGGCTCAAGTATGACAGTGCGACCGCTTGCAGGCTACCATTGTACTTCTACTCTTATAAATTGGTCGGTTCTGCGATAGCTGGCATCAGAGCAAGATTCAACGTAAATTGTCACATGTGTATTTAAAACAAAAGTTTTTGTTTTCCAAAACCATTATCTAGCAACTAATAGCTATATAAATAGGTATTTGAAATCTAAAGTGTGCCAGTGATCACTTTCCTTATGCCCAAATTAAGGACTATTAGGTGGCTATTTAAGTACTAACTTGGGGGGTTTTTATTTTTATCGTCCATACGGCGTGCTATTGTATGGATGCCATTCACTTGAATGGTAATGTATGGACCAAATCCCTCTATGCCAAGGTAAGAAGGTAAGTTGATGAGTGGTATGACCGCAAGATGTGAGCATGCGGTCGGGGAGAGTTAGCTTTGGTACGGCTACGTATGCATGCTTGCATGTGTATATGGTGCGTATTTAATTGTGGGTATAAACTGTCATCGAGTAGCTTTGATACGAAAGTATATGTATGGGTACACATATATGGAAGTATTTAGATTGCATTCTACATATATAATTGTGGGGCTGGGCTAAAATGAAACTCTTATGTAGGTACACTAACAACGAAACGTGTAGCTCGACTAGTTATGCTATATAGGAGAGAACGTATGTATGCCACCGTGTATGCCATTAGAAATAATTTTTCCTAAGTTTGTGAGGACGTATGGAACGTGCATGCATCATGATAATAATTAATCAATACTTACATTGTTCCTCCCCTTATAAATTTCTTACTTAGTTATGTAACTCTTATCCATTATGGCCTTGTCTCACAAAAGTTGTACATGTTGATTGTATAGATGGCAGCACCAGTTGGATGTGAGAATTTCCTGATGGTGTTCAGAACTCCTGCTTTGCTTTGGAGAGTTTTGCACTTTGCGGGGTATCATGAGCCACCTCTCTATCATTGGAATGAAGAGTACCTAGAGGGACAGCCATGGTATGAAGTGAGGTTAACCATACCAGCCCGCACCCAAGCACCCTTCTGGTAGGAGTGGAAGGCGGAATCAGAAGGAAAAACTCCTTGGGAGGCTGCCCAAGTAGTGGCCTTCGAGGTGTTGAGTCAGATCTGTCAGCAGCATGAGGATGCACTTACTGGCAGTGCCGCTGGTATGTTTCCTCAGGTGAATCCATCCACAGCAATATGGGGACAACACAACCAAAATACATTGATCCGAGATAGGGATGAGCGGGCCAATAGCTCTAGTCCCGCTATGAGTGCCATGTTTGCGGTGATGAAGATGTTCTGTACATGCTAGGACACCAGGAATTTCTAGCAGGAATCATACACCACTTGCATGGACAAGCTCATGAGAGCTAAAGCTGCACAACATAAGCTCAAGAAGCATGTGCGCAGCATAAGAAGGCAGCTAGTGAGGCCCGGTGGGAATCTGACCAAGCCTATGTAGCTTTGGGCAATCTCCATACCCAAATGGAGCAAGTGGATCAACAGAGAGCAGCAGCCCAAGAAGCTAGAGCTGATGATCAAGCATTGCTTGTAGGACTGCAGGAGCAGCTAGAGGCCACTCGTGCCAAGGCATCCATAGCTATGTGCTAGTGAGATGTAGCAAACAACCATGCCACTGCAGTAAGAATAGAACAAGATAGGCACCATGCCATAAGTGCTATGCAGGACCATGCTAAGAGGGATTTGCGTCGGCAGCTTGCACAGGCTCAGCTCCGAGTGATGGACCTTCAGCATGAGGTGCATTATCTAAACAACCAGCTAAACCCAATCCTTGATGGGGAAGAAGATGGTCCAAATATGGAGGAAGATGACAACGAAGATGTAGAAGAAGTGGAGCTAGAGGAGGGAGATGATCCTATCTCTGACCTCGACAGTGATCATAATGAGGATTAGGTTGCTTAGTGGCTAGTGGAAATGCTTAATGTATCATCGCTATCTATGTAATGGACCTGTAGTTTGAGTTTGGTGTTGGTGATTGGGCTATCATGTAATATTGGTATTTGCTTGTTATCTCACGTTTGGTTAAACGCTAATGCAATTCCAGTTCATTTATCGGTGATCATGATTTGAATGTTAACGCGCTGCAAGCCCGATAAGTGATCAAATTGGTGGTGTCATGTTACAAGAATGAATTATTATGCCTCTATTTTTATTGTATGAATTTAAGATTCTCTCCAGTAATTTTAGTTTAGCATGACTATATAATTCATCTGCAATCTCTTGACATCATCAATAATCACTTATTGTTGCAACTTTGGAGATGACTCGCACCCATGTCAGAGCTAGCAGCAGCCATGATGGCAATGACGGTGACTTACCACCACCGCCACCGCCGTCTGCTCAGGAGTTCTTTGCCCAATTCTTGGGAAGCCAAAGGACTATGGAGGAAGCTCTGCGCCTCATTGCGCAGAACACAGCTCATGCCCACCCACAGCAATAGGGGCCTGAGCCAAACTAGTACAACACCTTTAAGGAATTTCTAGATACAAAGCCTCCTATTTTCAAGGTGGCGGAGGAACCGCTCCAGGTGAACGAGTGGCTCAATACTATTGAGCAGAAGTTTCGTCTGCTAAGGGTCACCGAGCACCAGAAGGCTGAGTATGTGTCCCATCAACTATAGGGACTGGTAGGGATTTGGTGGACACATTTCTTATCCTCTCTACCTGCTAATGCACATGTAACATGGGAGCAGTTCAAGTTGGCCTTTTGGGGACATCACATTCCCCTAGGGCTGATGCGCATGAAGGCGGCTGAATTTATGAGGCTCACCCAAGGGACTAAAACCCTCAATGAATATATGCATGCTTTCAACAACTTGTCTAGGTATGCCCTAGGTTTTGTTGATACCGAAGAAAAGAAGATAGAAAGTTTCAAGCGGGCTCTTGGCACGAAGCTGATGAAGACTATGGCCAACTCCAAGTGCACCACCTACAATGATTTTATTAGTGATGCTTTGACCCAGGAAAACCATAACAATATGCATGCGGCAGCTAAGGGCTGCAAGAGGGCAATTGAGGCAGGTGCCTCCGGATCTTCACAGTCTAGAGCTTCTATAACAGCTAGACCATAGTTCCGCCCACCTGCACCTAAGTTTAGGCCTCTGCCACCAAAAGCTAAGAACAGCAATCCTCAGAAGGTATTTCGTAAGGCATTCACTATTGCCTTAGCCAAAGGGAATGGCGGTCAGGGAAGCTCCATAGGACCTAGGAGTAATCAACCATACTACAACTACAATCAAGTGGGTCATTGGGCCAAAGAATGCCCCCACCCTAAGAAGAACAGCAATCCGAACCAGAACAATCAGAGGCAGGCAAACTCAAGGGCACGTCCTGGATACGTGCACTATACTACTATTGAGGAGGTGCCCGCAGGAGAAGTTGTCATGGCTGGTATGTTTCTTGTCAACAAGAATCCCGCTATTGTTTTATTTGATTCGGGAGCTTCTCATTCATTTATGAGCCAATCATTTGCATCTAGACATGATCAGAAAATAATTGAAGTAAGAAAGGGTGGTTATAATATAAGTTTAGCTAGGGCTACTATCTCTACAAATAAGATGGTTAGGAATGTGCTCATCTCTATACTAGAGAGGGAGTATACGATGGATTTGATAGTATTGCCCGGATTATCTTTAGATGTGATCTTAGGCATGAAATGGATGAGCGATCATGGTGTTCTCATTGACACTAGCACTCGTACCATTATGTTGAGAGAACCAAAGGGAGGTAATGCTTTCCTAGTACCACTTTCCTGAAATTTTGAACTCCAACACTTGGCTTGCGCTATCCAAACTACTACCCTTTGCGATATCCTAGTGGTTTGTGAGTTTCTGTTGTATTCCTAGATGAGTTACCAGGTTTACCACCTAATAGGGATGTGGAATTTAAGATTGAGTTAGTGCCAAGTACGGCACCTATCTCAAGAAGACCTTATAGGATGCCACCGAATGAGTTAGCGGAACTTAAAATTCAGCTACAAGATCTGTTGGACAAGGGTCTCATCCAACCTAGGTCATCTCCATGGGGATGTCCAGCATTGTTTGTAAAGTAGAAGGACAAGTCCTTGAGGATGTGTGTGGATTATAGGCCGCTTAATGCTGTGACCATCAAAAACAAGTATCCTTTGCCTCGCATGGACATCTTGTTTGATCAGTTGGCAAAAGCAAAGGTATTCTCCAAGATCGACTTGAGATCAGGCTATCATCAAATAAAGATCAGGACAGAGGATATACCTAAAACTGCTTTCTCCACTAGGTATGGCTTATATGAGTATTTGGTTATGTCTTTTGGACTAACGAATGCTCCTGCCTACTTCATGTACCTGATGAATTCTGTATTCTTGCCCAAACTTGATAAGTTCATGGTAGTGTTTATCGATGATATATTGATTTATTCGGAGAATGAAGCAGATCATGCAGAGCATCTGAGGATTGTTCTATCCAGATTGAGGGAGCATAAGCTATATGCAAAGTTTAGCAAGTGTGAATTTTGGTTGAGCAAGGTACCTTTCTTTGGTCACATCTTATCCAGAGATGGAATATCGGTAGACCCATCAAAAGTACAAGAGGTCATGGATTGGAAGGCCCCGACTTTGGTTCATGAAGTTCAAGTTTTCTAGGGTTAGCAGGATATTATCGTTGTTTTATTCTGGATTTCTCCAAGATAGCTAAGCCCCTGACTAGGCTACTTTAGAAAGATGAGAAATTCAAGTGGACACCAGAGTGTGAAGCAACTTTTCACACACTAAGGACCTTGTTAACTATAGCTCCTATTTTAGCACAACCCGACCTTGAAAAGCCTTTCGATGTGTTTTGTGATGCATCAGGTATAGGTTTGGGGTGTGTGCTCATGCAAGAAGGAAGAGTTATTGCATATGCTTCTCAAGAGTTGAGAAAACATGAAGTCAACTACCCTACTCATGATTTAGAACTTGCAGCAGTTGTTCATGCATTAAAGGTATGGAGACATTATTTGTTGGGCAATGTATGTCATATATATACTGACCACAAAAGTCTCAAGTATATCTTTACCCAACCTGAGCTGAATATGAGATAGTGAAGATGGCTAGAGCTAATTAAGGACTACAATTTTGAAGTGCACTAGCATCCAGGGAAAGCCAATGTTGTATGCACTTAGTCGGAAATCTCATTGCAACACTATGGAAGCATTGTTGGAAGATGGCTTTAATTTACTACATCTTGTTGTACTGCATAATATCACTATCAGTTGTTCACTTGAGAGTAAAATCATGGAACTACAGAAGACAGATGTAGGTATATTTCACATCAAGAGAAAGATGCAAGAGCAAGAAACCAAGCATTTTAGATTAGATGAAAGACGTGTGCTATGGTTTGAGGACCGACTTGTGGTACCAAAAGACCATGAGCTTAGAAATCAAATTTTAGATGAAGCGCATTCGTCCAAGTTGTCCATCCATCTGGGTAGTAGTAAGATGTATCAAGATTTGAAAACCTATTTTTGGTGGACTAAGATGAAGAAGGAGATCGCAGCCTATGTCGCTAGGTGCGATAACTACAGTAGAGTAAAAGTTGTTCATATGAAATCTACCAGATTACTTCAGCCATTGCCTATTCCAGGTTGGAAATGGGAAGAATTTTGCATGGACTTTATCACATGCCTTCTGGTGACACAGCAAGGTCATGATTCCATATGGGTCATTGTAAATCGCCTCACCAAGTCAGCACATTTTATACCAGTGAAAACAATAGATCGCGTAGTGAAATATGCCGAACTATATGTTTCTCAGATTGTGAGATTGCATGGAGTACCTAGGACAATAATCTCAGATCAAGGGCCATAGTTCATAGCTCATTTTTGGGAGCACTTGCACCAAGCTTTGGGAACTATGCTAATTAGAAGTTCGGCATACCATCCACAAACTTCAGGACAGACTGAGCGAGTGAACCAGATCTTAGAAGATTTGCTGAGAGCTTGTGTTATATCTTCCAAGGGTTCATGGAAGAAATGGTTACCATTAGCCGAGTTCTCCTACAACAATAGTTATCAAGCAAGCATCAAGATGGCTCCTTTTGAAGCCTTGTACGGCAGAAAATGTAGAACTCCATTGAATTGGATTGAGCCCGGTGAAAGGAGATACTTTGGTATCAACTTTGTCACTGAAGCTGAAGAGCAAGTGCGTATTATTCAACAGCATATGAAAGCCGCTCAGTCCAGACAAAAGAGTCATGCTGATAAAAGAAGAAGACCACTGACTTTTGAAGTGGGAGACTATGTGTACTTGAAAGTGTCACCCATGAAAGGAGTGCAGAGATTTGGAGTGAAAAGAAAGCTCACACCTAGATATGTAGGGCCATACAAGATTATTGAACAAAAAGGGAATGTCTCTTATAAGTTACAACTTCCACCAGAGATGAGTGCAATATTCGATGTCTTCCATGTTTCTCAGTTGAAGAGATGTCTTCATGTACCTAAGGAAGCTATTGCACCCACCAGCATTAAGCTCCAATTGGATTTGACCTATGAAGAGAAGCCAATCTGAGTGTTAGAAGAGATGGAAAGAGTGACCCGAAGTAAGATGGTGTGGAACAATCACAGTGAACAAGATGCCACATGGGAACGAGAGGATTATTTACGAGAGGTTTATCCTGCCTTTTTCCAAGAATGGTAGGTCTTGCAAATCTCAGGATGAGATTTTTATAAGGGGGAGGGGCTGTAACACCCTAGGTGTTAGACTTGCATAATTTGAATTGCATTGCAGGAGCATGAGCATCAAGCATTCATATTTAAGCTTTTACATTTGAAACATGTGATTGAAATATATGAAACATGTTTGTTATTTTATGTTTCTTTGTATATATGCATATGATCATGAGTGAGTACATGTAAATGGTTGATGTGAATCACTAAAACATCTTAGCTACACTTAGGATGACTAATGGAACATTGTTCATGAATATCACTTTGTCTAATCAAGTCCTTAAGTGATGCTATGTATGTTGACCTAGAAAGTGAAATGTGTAACCAATGTATGAAATGTTTGTGTGACCTTATGGATAGCTTAAACATGTTTGGAATGTCATTATGAACAACTTTGGTATTCATGACTAAGGCTAATTTGGTCACTAAGTCATAGTTCAAGTGTTAGTCATCATTTGAATGTAGTAGGTTTGACCTAGTTTGAATTATATGATAGAGACTTTGCATGGATGTGGTCACTAAAACAAAGTTGTAGTATGTGATGAGAGGAACAACTTTTATTTTTAGGTCATAGGCTAGTTCAACTCCTAACATGCTTGAAATTAGCCCACAACAATCAAGGTTTTCACTATTTTTCAACACTTAGAATTTTGCTAAGTCATTTTCGACTGACAGTGTGATGAGCTCAACTTTGGGTTGATTTTACTCCCTAACTGTTGCGAATTAGGAGAAGGTTTCTTAAGCATTTTTGTAGCTGGTACTTAGGGCTATAGGTTTTGTTCAGTTGGTTTGCACTAAGGAGCTACGTATTAAGAGTTTGATCGCTAGCAAATCGCGTCGTGAGGCTGGGATCGCGGGTCTGATGGCCGAATCGGCTTGGCTTCGGTGGCCGACCGCTGCTAGAGCACGAACGCCGTGTGGAGCTAGTGGAGGCCGCATGTCGCCGTTGCCCTGACCAGCCAAGCCATGCCGAGCCAGAGCGCGCCTTCAACCTCCCCAGCGCTCGCCCGTGATGCCCTGCAGTCCCATTTGCATTTTCATGCCTCCTCCTTCGCCGTAGCGCTCGTCCGTAGCGCCGCCGAGCACCGCACCACCTCTGTCATCGCCTCACGTGCGCTCCACCACACTACCACCGCCTACGTCTAGACCACAGCTGCGCCACATCCCCCTCCACCTCCTCGATGTAATTGCTGCATTGGAAGAGCTTCGGTGAGGGCGTATTCACCATTTTCATCTCACCGGAGATCTCGGCTGCCATGGCCGCCTCCACGGTGATCTCGCCGCCACACTACTCGCACGCGCATTCTTCTTTATTATTCAAATTAGGGCTTGGTTAGGATGTGTGTTAGGTTGTGTCATGATGTTACTATGATTCGTTGCTCCATTGGCGCGAAACACGGCGACCCGTGCCATCGCGCTCACACCTTCGCACCACCGTGCACGTGGCCAGAGCTCGTTGGAGCACCTCGCGCTACCTAGGTCACCTAGATAGACCCGTATGGTCACCTTTATGTTGGTGCACTCCTCGCCTGGACTTGCCAAGGCCAGAGATGGCTGACACACCGTAGAGCAGCGCCGCCGTGCCTCCATGGCCGGCGACGAGCATGCTCCATCGTACCTACGCTGCCACCACCTAGGTCACTAGATGTGGGATGGTCTGTAGATCATGTCGGTGCAGTTGTTTTGGCCGGAGACCTCGCCGTCGGCGAGATACCGCCGGGGAAACGCCGTGCCCTGCTTCCGGCTCGCTGACGGGTGGCCCCCGCCGCTGACCAGTGGGACCCCTCAGTCAACGACTGTGTATTAGGGTTTTTGCTATTTCTTTCACAGATTTAGATGCAATCTTTGAAAAATGATAAGTTGAGTTGTAGGGATCCAAATCTTGTGAAACAAATTTTGTTAGCTTCCTCATGAAGTGTAGTGTTTTATAAAAATATGGTAGGTACAGTTTCTGATGTTTTTATTAAGGATTAAAATTAATTTAGATAAATGCTTTTTGTATGTTTACAATTTTGTAAATTAGATATCTTGAGCTAGAAAACTCCAAAAATTGTGATTCCAATTTTGTGGGTTTTGTATTGACATGCTCTAGCTAGGAAAAATAATAAGCTTGCTGGGAACTTGATTTAAATATGGTCTTTCTATTTAATTATTAATAAATGGCATTTTCTAAGGAAATTTGTAAGGATAAAAATATGTAATATATTGCTATGAAAATATTTGTACAGTAGTATGGCACTAATGTGAAGCTAGGAAAAATATATAATCTGTTTCTTGACACTTTTCTATAGGGTTTACTATTTTCACTAAATTAACCCTTGCTAGCTTATCCTTTTTGCATAAGATGTTATACATGTGCAAATGGTATGAAATTTTCACAGTAGCCTATTGTGAGCATTAGGAGTCTACTGCAATTTTCTGAGAATTTATTGTGCACATTTGGTTTATGTTTATTATTTACCGTAATTAGTTAATTAAATTAATAAAGACATTTAAGTAATTAAAATTGGGGTTCCCCATGATGTTTCCTATGATTCTTGTGAGGCATAGTAACTGTTGATATTCATAGTAAGGTGTAGAAGCCATTGATTGTATGCAACTAACTAATTATCACTTTATAATTCAAATACAAGGCTGCATGTATAGTTTTGATTGTGTGGATGATTTCATATGGTTAATAGTCTTTGCTGTAAAACTTGTTAATAACAAAGTTGTAGATAACTTACTAATCTACCTTGTGTTAAATTTTCACAGTCATAGGACTTAGGGTTTTAGAGTTCTAGCTGTTACAAGTTTACTGTCCAAAATGTTTACTTTCTGGACAGATTTGATTGAACGATTTGTTTGCCCTATATAACTGTTGAATCACAGTAGGAGTCTTAAAAGAGAGTTGTAGACAATTTCTTAAGCTTTCTAGAATGTCCACAACCATATGATTTTGATGTATATAACTCAAGTTATGAGTAAAACAAGTAGCTGCTGTTTTGTGGTGTAGTAAATGAATTGTTGAAGCGTTTGATTAAGTAATCAAGAAGAGATATGCACCTACTCAGTAAAATGTGATGCACTTGTTGTTACTTTAACACCATGCTATTAAGAATACTTACACGAATGCATTCATCATGTGTCATCATACTATACTTGTCAGCATGTATGCATTCGCAGTATCTTATGCCATATTCATGCATCTAGGATCGACAGAGGAGATAACGTTGCTAGAATTCAACGAAGGAGAGGAAGTGGACCAGTAGCAGATTTCTCAAGCCACAGCTCCTCAAGAAGAGGAGCAAACCCTAGAAGAGCTTCCAGAGTGCCCTGACCACCGCCCCACTTCTTTTCTGAAAGCCAAGCCCCGGAGCATTCTAAGTCTCCCAGTGTTTTACAAAATATTACTTGAGTCCCTTATGATTGATGCATTAGGTTATAAGAGTTGCTTGAAACCACTTGATGCATATTATTTCCTTGTCCAGAAATACACCTTTAACCTTATGTAGGTACAGGATCGAATATATGCTTAGCCCTGCTTAGACCGGTAGAAATCGAGTGATTTCCTGTCACCTGCGAGATATAGGTGGACACCAAAGCACGGTTGGCTATATTTGCTATCGTGGAAAAGAACCATGGGGTAAAACTAAATGGAGGCCGGGCTGAGTCTATGGTAGGATGACTCATGTGATTCTGTCTATGCCGATTAAAGACCGTACCGTTGTTGGACCTTTTGATGAGATTGAACGCATGCCTATCACTTAGCTGGCCGGATAACTCGTTCCGACCACAAAGCCGAGTAGCTCAACTCAAGCTAGGCCCTGCTCTATCAAAGTGCGCACTCTGGATGGTAGTAAGGATGTGTGGGGAGCTAGACATGAGCCCAAGGGTAGGCCGGGCCTGAACGTCCTGGCAGTTGGTTGTCCCTGATTGTGCGGCGCTGGGCGAACCCACGAAATGTGTACTTGAGTTGTACCAAAGGTGACCTAAGGTGACTAATGATCTGGTCTGCCTGGGTTTGTGTAAGGAGTAAATTCCCAGCTGGTTGAAATTGATTCGAATCACTGTCTCACCCGGATAGTGAGAAACTTGGCTAGCTCCAGCATCGTAGTAATTGTATTATGGAATATGATGGTTCGGATAAACATGGAATTACTATATCTGCTATGGTTACTATTGTATGCTCTTAAAATGATGTATCCCATGTTTGGCACAAGATAGTTGCTAATTTAGAGATGGATAGTTGTAATTAACTTGATAACGGAATTATAATTGTATAACTAAGTTAATCGCTTTTTATGCAAATGTTGTCAAGCTACCTCCACTTATACAGCCTTGCATAATCCTTGGAGTCAATTTATTTCTAGTTTTTGTTGGGTAAGTCTAGCTGAGTACCTTCTTGTACTCAGGTTTTATTCCCATTGTTGCAGATGGCACCGTTTTTCATGGATATTGCAAGAGTTGCTTCTATCCCGCTGTGGATGAGGAGTAAGCCTTGGGCAGGCTTCTTTACTAATCCCTCTATATACTTTTGTGGACTGTGATCATATGGTGGCACTGTATTAAACTATGTTGGCAAATGCTACTTTCGAACTTAATTTGCTTCCGCTATTATCTATCAAACTTGGTTTGTAATAACTTTATTTCATACTCTGGTGAAGGAAATGTAATTGTGGACTTTATTTAATTTGTGATATGTATGTTGAATCATGTACGATCTTAGTTGTATGTGAATCGTTTATCGAGACCTATCGTGGTACTCGATAGACTACCGGGTTTATATGGGCTGAAGTATGACAATGCGACCGCTTGTGGGCTACCATTGTACTTGTGCTCTTATAAATTGGTCGGTTCTGCGATAGGTGATGGCGAAGAAGTACCTCCACACACATATCAAAGTGGGGGCTAATCCCTAGGAATCCCTCGCACAGGGCAACGAACGCCACCATGTGCTGGATCCCATTGGGGTTGAGATGCTGCAGCTCGATCTTGTAGTAGTGCAGCAGCCAGTGTTCGCCTACACGGCCGTGTAGACCGATTAAACGACCGTTTTTTACCGTTTACACGGCGATTCCGTGTAACCTACCATTTATGGCCTAAACTGCACGTTCGGCTACTGAGTAGCGATTACACACCGAGTAATCGGTCTACACGGCCATGTAGGCGAACACTGGTAGCAGCCCTCGGAGAAGTCTATGGGTGGGGGTCATGAACCCACACTCATGGAAGTGGGCGAACGTGGGCGAACGACACCACATAGCCATCGGGTGGCGACAGCACGTCCTCCTCGCTAGGCAGCAGCCACTCCTCGGCCGCGGTCCGTGCACGGAGAAGACCACGATGGACGAGGCCCTCCATGCACTGGAAGGTGATGTTAGAGCGGCACCATGGATCCATTAGAAGATGGGGGTGAGTGGATGCGAGCTCGACGGCGGCGGGGACGTGGATGCAGGAAGCCTAAGTGATTGGCGACGGTGGTTGCAGGATGCGGAGGCAAGAATGCAAGGTATGAAACCCGAGGGGCGAACCCTTTGGTTTTATAGGGGTGATGGGCATGAGGGAACCAATTGCCCGCCTAGATCTCTGCACCTGCCATGATCTCCTACAATGTCTTGCCATGGGACATGCGCATGCAATCTCTACTTGTTCCTCTCGGAAAACTCGTCGGACATTTTGCCTTACTGAATGGATCATGAACTATCATAGGTAAAAGGGAAATAGATCTAAAAACATCTCTATGGCTTGTCTAGGCCTAGGAGTTTTAAGGTTGGCCCATCAATGGGTTCGACAATTGCTTTGGGCACCTTCAAAGTAAGGAAGTAGAAAGGGATGGGCCCGCTAACGACCAGCACCCAAGCGCACAAGTGCTATGGGAATCCTGGCCCACGTTCGAGTCTCAGTCGGATATGATCCATGGTTTTTCCTCGAAGAAAGGCAGAGAGCCCCCATGACCGGTCGAATGGACCCGAGAACTATATGGATTGACCACTAAGAAACTAGAGTCGGTCACTAGCTGACCCTAGCCGGATCCCCATGAATGGGACGTCGGGGCCCCAATCAGGAAAGACCTTTTCCAAGCCACCAAAGCTTACAGCCGTACCCGCGAAGGGTCCAATCTCAACAAAAGCGAATCGCCATCCCCAGGCCATGCTATGGGCGACAAAAGAAGGCCAAGTCCCTCAGAGTCCTCCTATTCGAAAAAGCCTTCGAAGGAGTATTCTACTCCTCTGAAGGCTCAGGGGCTACTATCGGGGACCAATACTAGGGTACCCGAAGAGGAGGGGCTAATGGTTGTTAAACATTAATTCCTCTAGGAAGCCAAGGGCGCAACTACAGCTCCAACTGACCCCTAGGTACGTAGGCTCTGCCTCAGCCGACCTCTGGCCATAGGCTTCACCTCTCCTGACGTTTGAGGGTGGGCTCCGCCTCGCTCGATGTCTGAGGGATGGCTCCACCTCACTTGACCCCTAAGGGATGGCTCAGCCTTGCTCGACCTCTGAGGGCTGGCTCTACCTCGCCCGACTCCTAATGTAACACCCTAAGAATTTATTTATAATTTAGTAATTAAATTTGAGCATTTAATTTTTATGCATTTTAGCCTAGGTTAAATAATAATTTATAGCTAATTAAAATTAACTATAAGTTTAGTAACATGATTGTTGCATTCATGCCAAGGCATTTTGTTTTTTTATTGGGTGTAGGGTTAGAGTAGAGTGGTTTGAATTTAAATTTAGTTTGAATTTGAGGCAAGTTTGGAAAATAGAAAATGAAAAAGGTTTCATATTTTTCTTTTTCTCCACTCCTTCATTTCTAGCCCAACTCCAGAACCAGCTCAGTCCTTCTCTTCCTTTTCCCGCGCCTCGATCCTGGCCTTTGGCCATTGGTAGCCCACTCGACACCCCCGCCTTCTCCCACTAGCCTAGTAGCACGGCCTACTCGGCAGCCGCTCCTGCGCCTTTCGCTCTCCGCATGCGCGCAGGCACGCGGCCCAGCAGTGCCCTGATCAACGGCCACACTCATGCACCCACCGTTCTCCCTCTTCTCCCACTGCACAGTCAGGCCCACTAGTCAGCCACCCACCTCCTCCTTCATTCCTCATCGAGCCAACGAGACATCAAGGGTAGACGTTCAAACCCACGGTGATGCTGGGTTGATTGATGTCATGCCCATTTCCCTTTCTACCACCCCTACTCACCCTATAAAGCTGCTGTCGAGCCCTCCCTCTCTCATTTTCACCCTTTGTTCGCACGCGCTCACTGCCACCCTCAATACGCCCGCCCCGGAGCACATTCATCGCCAAGGTCTTGCCTAGGAGCTTCGCTGTGCTTCACCATGACCGTAGGTCCCCTTTCCTTCTCAAATTGATCTCAGATTTCATGGGATTGTGCTCATCGGCGGCCGTTTCTTTCTCTAGCCCATCGCCACCATCGCCGAACCTCTAGGTGCTCTCCCGTACGCCGCAAATGCCTTCGTCGGACTCACGGTAATCTATGCTCTGTTCCCGTGCCTTAGTTTTCGCTTTTAGTCCATAGAATCGCTGTGTCGGCGAGCTCCACATCCATCGTTCATGGCACGACCATGGGGGCTATCATCTCGACGCGCTTCCTCGCCGTTTCTTTATACCTTATTGAGTTCGCGCTGTCACGGTCATCATCCCTGTGTTTTTAGTTTGGAACAAGGTAGTCAGAAACGCCGTCCCGGCGTTCATCGGCGGGATTGGCTCACCACCAGCCATGGCGTTGGCCGCGGGAGCTATCCTCCCCGGTGGCCCTCTGTGCCATTGCGCCAGTACCGTTGGTTTTTAGATGGACGGCCAAGATCGCGTGCCCCTTCGGGGTTATGTAACCGGTCCACCAAGGACCGTGGACTCGGCGCACCACGCCCATGTCAGCGCGCCCACTGCACACCTGGTGCACCGGGCCAATCAGCGCACACCACGTCGCGCCCAATCAGCGGCAACATGGTCAAACCGCGGTTAGCTGAGCACACTTTGCGACAAATTAGTATCGGAGCTATAACTAACTGTAGGACAATCAACCTAGTTAGAAATGGACGTTTTAGGATCACATTATCTTTATTTTGTTACTTTTAATTTACTATAAAAATATTTGCTTATATTCTGTCTATTATCTGTTGTAAAAAAGTTATCTAATTCTAATACTCAACCTTTTCGATTTTATAGATGGCCCGCACCAAGTTGACAGCTCGCAAGCGTACCATTGTGATGCCAACAAGGAGGACGAGGTTCACGCTTGGCAAGCGTGTTCCTCCACACCTAGTTGAGGCATTGAGGAAAATGGTGGAGGAACCCTAGGAGGAACAGCCTGTGGAGGTGCCCATAGAGGAACCTCTGGAGCACAAGCTGGAAGTTGAACCCATGGATGAGGAGATAGAAGAGGAGCCCATGTTTGAGGAGCTCATGGATTTAGAAGAATCTAATGAGGAGCCCATGGAGGAAGATGAACAGGGTCAGGATGGAGCTGGTGATCCTGAAGATGGTGATGCTTCTGACAACTCTGATTCTGATGATGGGGGTAATGATGGTAGTGATGATGGAGATGATGGTGATGATAGTGGAGATGATGGTGATGATGATGGTGATGGTGACGGTGATGGAGGAGATGGTGGAGGTGACGGTGATGACTACCATGCCGCACTGCTAGCTAAGGGGTGGACCATGGAGATCCACTATGATTTGCAGGGTGATGCCTACTACCACCCAAAGCTTCTCTCCCTTGTACGCCGCTGCCACACCAGGTGCACCGTGCAGTACCAGACAGAGCATTGGACTCACCCCGACTACACTGACTTCTAGGATACGGAGGTGTACATCCACGAAGGGAGTCGGGTGCGCTACATACACCATGCTATCACTGCACGGCTCACATGTGCAGCTGCCATTTAGGATGCCGCTCGACAAGCATTGGTGGTCAACCGTGACAGCCACTTCGATGACATCCAATGGGAGGAGGATCGCTATCTTCCTCGCCGTCGGAGCGGCCAATCCACCTGCAACATCACTGCACCACTTGGGGAGGAGAACCATAGGCTTAGGCCTACCCTGGTGAGCTTGGCCTAGACCAACACTGACTTGGATGAGCTAGATGCCATGAGGAAGGCATACCTGCAGCTTGCCCTTGAGAATGCTATGTTGAAGCAGTAGCAAGGTGGTCCTAATGTGGAGGAGCCAAGCATTCCTGTAGAGTCACCACCAAGGAACAGGGGAGGCCATGGAGACCCCAACACCAGCACCAACATTGACCCATAGGAGGATTTCCCACAAAATATGAAATAAACGCGCATAGATATGCGAGAGTGTGTCTAGTTCTTTTACTTTCCAATGGATGAACAATTGCCATTTAAGTGGATGGATGAATGTAATGATGGATAATGTTTGATTTGGATTTTTGTCATGATTGTGGTGATTGTGGGCATGTCCACGGTCACTTAGATTAAGACTAAGGCTTAAGGAATACTATGAATAAATAGTTGGGTTTCTTTTATCTTGTTGTCTAGTTCTGTTTTTCTGGGGCAGTCTGTCTTAATAAGTTCATATCTCATATTTCGGATGTCCAATGATCATGAAAATTTTATGGAGATAAGTAGACTTCTGCATCTTTCTTTTGGCTCTGGAATCACCTCAATACCTGTTACGAATTGTGAGATACAGCTGTTGTAAGTTGATGTTTCTGTGCTGTTAGAAATCTAGAGCAGTACTGCTTGTCATCTGTTTTTGCCTGACTAACGCCAGAATCTGGGAATGTGTTCTAAATGAAAGTTGTAGAGAATTTCATAAGCTTTCCATAAATGTAAAATTCACATTCAGATGATAAACATAGAGTAAGATATGCTCATTCTACTTCACTGCTAATTGTCCAACTCACCGGAAAAGTTCAGAACATTTATCTTCGTGTATACCACATATATATATATATATATATATATATATATATAGTCTTTGGTCTTGTGATACTCCCATTAGGCCATTATTTCTTAAAAGTTACATATTTTGGACAAATGAAACTTATATGATGTATATGGTACAGATGGTGGACACCGGGAGGAATAACCGGAGGATGAGAACCAGCCACCACCGCCACCACCCCCTGTTACCCTGGAGCAATTGATGATGATACAAACCCAGTTGTTGCAGCAGATGGCTCAGAATATGCAGAACCATGGGAATGGAAATGCACCCCCTCAAGTTAGAGACAGGAGGGGAGAGTTTCTGAAGGGACACCCACCTATTCTCAAACATTCCACTGACCCACTCCAACTGATGATTGGTTGCGTGCAACTGAGAGCAATGTTTTCCTAAATGGTAAACGGTAGACAGTTGGCGAGGTCTCGTGTAGCATTTAGACTGTGTACACGGCGTGTACACGGTTTTACACGGATTACTCATTTTTACTTTATTTGTAAAAATAACTATAATAACCTGTGTATATATTCCTATAACATAGATAATATTTGTATATTCAAATAATTTTATTATGAAAGTATATTCCACAACTAATCTAATGGTACTTATTACACATCATAAACATTTGTAATATTTTGAAAATAATATAGATAAATTATTTTCAAAATCTAAGAGGCAACTTGAGATTGCACAATGTGATGACAGAGAGAAGATTTTGTATGCTTCTGGGTAGTTACAGGGGGCTGCACTTGACTGGTGGGAGTCTTTCCGTTTTGGTCGTAATGAAGGTAATCCCATCACTTGGCAAGAGTTTCGCAGTGCTTTTTGCTCTCATCATGTGCCTGCTGGATTAATGAAACTCAAGAAGAAAGAATTCTTGGCTCTCAAGTAGGGGAGCATGTCTGTTGCTGAGTATCATGACAAGTTCATACAATTGTCATGGTACGCACCTACTGAAGTGGAGGATGATGACAAGAGGAAGGAACTATTCATGGAAGGTTTGAATGATGGCCTCCAGTACCAATTGTTATCTCATACATTTGCTAGTTTTCAGCAACTAGTGGATAAAGCCTTGGTCATTGAGAACAAGCACCGTGAGATGGAGGACAAAAAAAGGAAGTTCCAGGGATAGCAATCCGGGAGCAACTCTCGCTTTCGTACCAATTCTCAACAGACTCATCCACATTAGCGCTATCAGGGTCAGTCTAGTCTGATCAACTGCAACCAGCAACCATAGCGTGCACAACAGCAGCAGCAATAGTATAAGGCACCAGTCCAGTGCCAACAGCAAACTAACATTGCTCCTATGAAGAGTAATGTCCCCAATGCTCCATAAAAGAATGGCGCACCAAAGGCGCCAAATGCAGTTAATGACAACAGATGCTTCAATTGTGGAGAACCAGGACATTACTCCAACAGATGTCCTAAGAAGATGGCTAATATTTAGCAGAATTAATTCCGTGGAAAGGTTAATCATGTGACTATAGAGATAGCTCAGGAGGCACCTGATGTGGTGATCGGTACGTTTTTGGTCAACTCAAACTCAGCTACAGTTCTTTTTGATTCTGGTGCTTCGCATTCCTTCATAGCATATACTTTCATAAAGAAGCATGGTATTCCTGTATGTGTTATGAAGAAACTCATGTTAGTAAACTCACCTCGAGGGGAAATGAAAGCAAATTAGATATGCTTAGCTACTAGTCTCACCATAAGGGGGGTAGAATTTCAAGCCAACCTTGTAGTCATAGACTCATTTGGAATTGATGTTATCTTGGGTATGGACTAGTTGAGGTCCTGAAAGGTAGTTATAAATTGTGGGAACAGTTCCATTAATCTATCTAGTCCATCTAGAGAGAAAGTTGAGTATGTAGCAACCCAGTCAGCCTCAGAAATCTATCGGGTTAATCAATTGAAGGGCACATCCATAGAGGATATATGGATAATAAATGAGTATCCAGATGTCTTCCCTGATGAGTTACTAGGTATGCCACCTGAACGAGATATTGAGTTTATAATTGAACTTTTACCTAGAACTGCACCCATAGCTAAGAGACCCTATAGAATGGGAGTGAATGAATTAGCGGAACTTAAGAAACAAATAAGGGAACTACTAGATAAGGGTTATGTCCAACCTAGTTCTTCACCTTGGGGAGCACCAGTGTTTGTAGAGAACAAAGATGGTACACAAAGAATGTGCATAGATTACAGATCACTTAATGAGGTCACAATTAAGAACAAGTATCTACTACCTAGAATCGATGACCCGTTTGACCAGTTGAAAGGAGCTTGTGTGTTTTCCAAGATCGACCTCCGATCTGGATACCATCAGTTGAGAATAAGACATTCTGACATTCCCAAAACTGCTTTTGTGACTCGATATGGATTATATGAGTTCACAGTCATGTCTTTTGGTCTAACAAATGCACATGCTTACTTTATGTATTTGATGAACAAAGTATTCATGGAGTATCTTGATAAGTTTGTCGTCGTGTTTATTGATGATATATTAGTCTACTCTAAGAATGAAGAGAAACATGAGGAACATTTGAGGCTAGTCTTGCAAAAGCTTAGAGAACATCAGCTCTATGCTAAGTTTAGTAAATGTGAGTTCTGGCTAAAAGAAGTATCTTTCCTTGGCCACGTTATCTCTAATGGACGAGTAGCAGTATATCCCAAGAAGGTTAAGGATGTGTTGAGTTGGAATCCGCCTGAGGATGTTAGCGAGATTCAGAGTTTCCTTGGTATGGCTGGGTACTATAGGAGATTCATTGAGGGGTTCTCTAAGATAGCAAAACCTATGACTGCTTTGTTAGAAAAGAATGCCAAATTCATATGGTCTAAGGAATGTCAGGCTAGTTTTGAAGAGTTGAAAAAGAGACTGACTTCTGCCCCAGTGCTTATCTTACCTAATCTTACTAAGAGCTTCTCTATCTATTGTGATGCCTCATAGTAGGGTCTTGGGTGTGTTCTTATGCAAGAGGGTTGAATTGTTGCCTACGCATCTAGACAACTAAGGAAACATGAGTTAAATTATCCGACTCATGATCTGGAGTTAGTGGCTATGGTACATGCTCTCAAGATTTGGAGGAATTACCTGATTGGTCACAAGTGTGAGGTTTATATAGATCACAAGAGTTTGAAGTATATATTCACTTAGTTGGATCTGAATTTGAGGCAGCGTAGGTGGCTAGAGTTGATCAAGGATTATGACTTGGAAATACACTATCATCTGGGAAAAGCTAACATTGTAGCAGATGCTTTGAGTAGGAAGAGTTATGTTAACATGGCCTATGCAACTCAATTACCTAGAGAGTTGTGTGAGGAGTTCGAACACTTGAATTTGGGTATTGTGGCTAACACTATGGAGTTAGAGGTAGAACCTACTTTAGAATGAGAGATTCGTAAGGGATAGTTGAATGATGAGAAAATCAAAGATATTGCTGAGCGTATAGTGATCGGTAAAGCCCTAGGCTTCCACATGGATGATCAAGGAACATTATGGTTTGGTAAAAGGATTTGTGTGCCAGAAGTGAAGTCTATTAGAGAGTCTATTTTAAGGGAAGCTCATGACTCGACCTATTCTATACACTCGGGGAGTACTAAAATGTATCTTTATCTTAGAGACCGATATTGGTGGTACGGACTAAAGAGAGATGTAGCTAAATATGTGGTCATATGTGATACGTGCCAAAGAGTAAAGGCAGAGCATCAGAGGCCAG